>NC_057802.1:500620203-500830952 GCF_018294505.1 Triticum aestivum
CCACACCAGTGCGCTCACCGCGCAGCCGCGGTCCCGACGCGCCCGACGCGTCCAGTGCGCACCCATAACACGCACCGGTCGCGCCTGGCTCGCCGCCGCGGCTTATTGCCCTGCACCGCCGCGGCCTCCATGCCGCCATGCAGTGCCTCCACGCCGCCACGCCGTGCTGCGCCGTCGCGCCACCACGCAGCGCCTCGGCAGCCTCCGCGGTCGCCGCACGTACGATGTCACCGCCCGCCGCCTCCGCCACGCGCCATGACAGCCACAGCGCCGACTACCTCCATGGGCCGACACACGGCCCGGAGCTCCGTCGCGTAGCTGCCGGCGAGCGCCGCCATCGCTGCCACGCCTCCGGCACGGCGAAATCGTGGTTTAGGGGGAGTATGTTGGAGTAAACCACGTTACGTGCGTGTGTGTGTGTCTAGGCATAGTCCGAGTGGTGTATGGGCATAGTCCGGCTATGCATGGGCAGTGTGCGTGCGTTGTGTGCGTGTAGTTAGAAGTTAGCATGCACAGAGTTTGTTAGTGGACGTGCATGTGCAGGTTAGTCACAGGCGTTGATCGCGGGAGCGTTGGGCGTGATCCAGCGGCAAGCTCGGACGATGTGCGGCTCTTGCGGAAGAGTAGATGGCTCACGACGAGAGGAGGCCGGGTCTTGAGGAGCTCATGCGTATGTGTGCATGAGGGGCTGTTGGAGTTAGTTGCTTAGCGAGTCGGGTATAAAAGAAGCCCCTGTGTACTGCTTGTGGGTGAGCCGAGTGTAGCCATGTAGCCACTGTAAAGAAGAAAAGGATTGGAGCGTTCGTGCACCCGTGGCGGCGTTCGTGCGCCGGCCGAAAAATCTTATGTGCACTGTTCATCTCCTTCCTTCTTTCTTGTTCGAGCGAGTGAGGAGAGGGAGAGGTAGCTAGGGTTGCCGTTTGGCAACAACAAAATTAGTATTATATACTAACTTATATGATTGCAGTACTCATGTTTAGTGTATAAATTAATCATATAGTACTAACTCTTATATTCGTATTACTGATTTTTAAGTACTAAAATTATTAGGCGTCGTATCCTATGAATCCAGCCATATTTGTGCATCCCTGCATCCGCTCTTTATAAGCCGTTTGATCGAAATCTTCCGTCTACTGTGTGTCCGCCCTCCTTTTTGCACCAAAATGCCCGCAACCAGCTAATTCGCCCTGTGAACTTTGCAATCACCCCCTCCTCCCAAGCCAAGGTCATCTCTCCCAAAATCTCTTCATCCCTCCAATCCCCAATCCCACCGGCCGCCATCACGGAGTGCCATGACGGGGACGGCAACCTGCGACGACCGTGTGGATGGCCATCACATTCACAACATCAACCATGGACGGAAGCCTTAGACGGAGCACGCAATGAAGCGTGAACAGTGATCTGCGTAGGCGGCGGCCGCATCCCAGCGGCGACCGCCGGTGATGAAGACAGCAGTATGCGACCATGACACTCCGACTCTGGCCACAACCACCACGTCCCGATGACGGTGCCGACCACAACCACCACATCCCAACGACGGCCGCGACCACAACCACCATGTCCTGAGTCGGCGGCGACCACACCCCCCGTTGTTTATTAGATGACCAGTACTGCGACTATGTAGCTAGGAGTAGTTCTTTTTAGATGAACTCCTCTTGCCGATTCCAACAACAATTTATCTTGTTGGGATGTGGCAATCGAGCTTCAGAACTAGAGTAATGTGTGTTGCTGAATGTAAAATTCAGAAAAGGTGAATTGCAGTTCTTTGAATTTGTCTTTGAGAAAATTGAGAGAGGGAGCAACTGGGCAGAACATCTGCTGGTTGCCTGAGCTAGAAGTCACAGGATAAATGAATCTTGGCAGGAATTGTTTCTTGCATAATTCATACCGCAATTTGGTTCACAAGTCTTGTATGCTGCGACCACATGCTTACACCCAGTACATCCTACTTCTACTACTAATCAGCTAACATCCCAATTAGCTGATGAGTGGTTGAACTGAACACTGCTTATACAACAGAATAAACAGATGAGCTCACAGTCTGGCTAAGTTTCTTGGACATGAATTTCTCCTGTGTGATAGCAGTTGCTCCTTGGTATAACAGAATGAAAGCACATTCAGGTTTATGAGAACATAATTTATTATGGTGCTCCTGCTAGTTGGTACGCTCCATTTAACTTGCAACTGGTTAAAGAAAATAAGAAAAAGACAGTTTGACAAAAGACATATTCTCATTCATTACAAGAATTCAGTACATACAAGAATCAAAATTGAGCTTGCGAACTATTTCCCAATTCCCTAGCTGCACATGCATGAACATTATAAGTCGTCCGAAAGCGAGATGTTCATGTTCATGTTCTGTAGTGTTAGGATCCAGCTACTAGATTCTAGGAGTGAGCATTCAGACAGCTGCACAACAATCAGACAGAAGGTGCAAGATCTCATGCTCCACATACTCCCAAAGCGACATGTGAGCATCAGCAGAACACTCTATTATCACAGCTGCAGATCATTCAGACAGAAGGTGCAAGCGCCACTGACATTTGTGAGAAACCCAAGGAAAGATCCTTCCAGGAGCGCACAACAGAATTGTGTGATTCAAAAACCAGGCAAACTTCCATTGGTCTCTCGTGCAAGTATTGTTCAGTTGAGATCCCATGAGTAGCAGCACAAAAGCAGAGGAATCCGGACCAAATGTTTCAATAGTGCAAGTGAACCATGCTAATTCATGACCTGTTACTACCTCATCACTTGTTGTCAACATTTGTAGCTGTGGATAATATAATTGAGGACATAAGTCAAAACCCATTTCCTAGTAAGTAATCATCCTTGTGACTGACGGGTGGGGATACGGTCTGCACATTGCCTCCTTCTGCAATAATAATAGCAGGTCAAGAAGAGATGGCAACTGAAACCAAGCATTACATAGCTGCAGCAAAAGAACAAGAACATCCTGCAATTGCTCATACTGAAGATTCCCATAACAAATGGACCAGAAAATGCTTGTGTTCAGAACTGGAAATTGCTTGCGGCAGATAGCAAGGATACCAATAGCGCAATAACAGATCACTATGGAGCTGGCCTGAAGATTGTCCTCGCCCATATCAGGGAATTTTATGATGGGTTTGCTCACAACTACTAT
This sequence comes from Triticum aestivum, assembly GCF_018294505.1. Classification (NCBI taxonomy): domain Eukaryota; kingdom Viridiplantae; phylum Streptophyta; class Magnoliopsida; order Poales; family Poaceae; genus Triticum; species Triticum aestivum. The sequence continues at coordinate 500,623,346 of NC_057802.1, forward strand.
GCCAAGGCAATTAGGCAAAGCGCAGGGTTGCCTCTTGATTTATGGAGGAAGGACGATGAACATGTTGATCTCGATTGTTGTGGAAGCAGATTCACCATCCCTGGCAGCAGTAGCCGCCATAGTGATCGGTTGCGGCGTATCGTACGAGGAGGATTTGTTGGTAGATGCATTCCGTCGTGTCCCATGGCCGCCGGTGTGGATGCACAGGTTGCAACGTGATTAGGGATTGGGAGAGAAACGACTGGGAGTAGTGAACTAGGAGGCCTGCCATCAGCTGAGGATTTTTTTAGAAAATTTACAGGGCGACTTAGCTAGCTGCGGGCGTTTTTGTGCAAAAAGGAGAGCGGACGCACAGCAGACAGAAGATCTCGATCAAACGGCTGATGAAGAGCGGATGCAGGGATGCACAAATATGGCTGGATTCATAGGATACGACGCCAAATTATTATTACACCAATAACTTACATGTTCTGTCTTTAATGCTAATAATAGAACTACTGTACTAAGTCAAAAGAATCATAGTACTTTGACAGATTTTGATTAGCTGTTGAAGGAGCAGAGGGGGTGAAAAGTCCTTTGAAAAATAACGCAACTACCAATTTTAGATTGACAGTAGCTTAAGGCAACATAGACTAGACAACCACAATTTCTTAACAAGCAAGAAATCAAGAGTAATAAGCAGTGGAAAAGTAACAAACTTGCAAGTAATAAAGAGGTATAATTAAGAGAATGCAAACACTTGTGACACGAGAATTTTTTCGACGGTTTGAATAATTGACGATATCCTACGTCTACGTTGATGGATGCTTTGAACAAAGTGGTTCTGGACTGGATGAATACCAGTTGCGACGCCCACCAAGCGGCCCACGAAGTACAACCAACCTATTCCATCATGGTTTGTACTTATAAGCCCCACTAAGGGTAGATTTTGCTAAAGCAGGCAATCTTCGGGCCCATACTAACTCTTGCGTCCTTCACACGTACAACTTGATAGGATCACAAGTGACTCCTGGTCGCCTAGGATGCACTCATCATCCAAAAATAATGGCTAAAGTAGTGTCATTTGATAGTAACTCCTTGAAAAAACTCCAAGCTAAGCTTCTCTCAAGAATCCATGGAAACACCCACTCATAAGGATCGGATTGTGGTGAAAGAGATGAACTTGAGGTGTAGGGAAGAAAGGGGGATTCTCACCTCATTCATTAGAACCGCCCCATTTACTCATTCCACTCCACACCACCACATCTCATTCCACACCACTCAACCCATCTACCACATAGAGAAGGAGAGGATCCGATACAAGAAAAATAAAAAAGAAGTGTTTGGAGATTTCATATTTACTTATTTGATTCTTTGATAGCCTGGTTTGAGATGGTTGCGAACAAGAAAGGGGTACGGTTGAAAATATATAGAGAAGACCCAAAAATCTGAATGTTACGAAAAAAGTGACTCTAGAAACAACCTCTTGCAGAAATGTAGGGAAATGATGCGTACTGCTGAGTAAATAGACATTTTTCATTAAATTAATCTAGGAAATAATCACGATCATGGCATTGACAAAATTGTTGACATACTGATTACGAATCAGACTAGCATGTACTACGCGTATGGTAGAAACATCTACGCACATAGCTAGTACTGCTAAGACAGAAATAAATAGGAGAGGGATAAACATGTTATACCCTCCGATCAGCCAAGCAGAGGCCGCGGCGGCGGCGGCGGCGGCAGCAACATCGTTCTTCGTGGCCTTCTTCTCGGCTTTGAGCTTCTCGGTGGCGGCACGGTCGGCTTCGTTGGCGGTGGACATGGTGACGATGAAGACGACGCAAGTGTAGACGATGCAACAGACGTGAACGAACGGCGACGACCAGTCGCATAGGAGACGCTCCCCAAAAACCTAATCATCCCTCTCCTGTACAGAATCCAGAGAGGCGGGGTTTCGGAGGCCTGCTCTCCCGTCAACCGTGTACGCGGTGGACGGGTTGGGATCACCAGCGGCAGCAGCAAAGGAACGATGGACGTGGAGGCATAGATGTGATCTGACTCTCATGACGGCTAGGGTTGGCATGCGCCTCCAATATATAGGCACGTCTGCATGGGCTGGACCCACGTCCGGGTCGGTAACAGCCCAAGATCCGACGTCTCAGAAATAAGTGCATAGGTGTGACCTCGGCTCGGCTCATTGCCGCAACCCGCGGCGGGCGGCGGAGGAGGAGCGCGCAGGAACCACGTCTCTTTGCACGTTTCAATAGCATGTGGAAGAGAATCTCTTATAAGGAGGTCTAACTCCTTTTCAACTAGTGGTATGGGACTAAGGCCTTGTTTGGTTCATAAGTCCTAGGACTTTTTTTAGTCCCAACTTATAAGTCCCAAGTCCCTAAAAAGTCCTTATCTGTTTGGTTCCGGGGACTTATAAGTCCCTATAAGACTCTCCTTGAGAGTCTTATTTCATAAGTCCCAAATGCCCACTTTTAGTCCCTATAAGCCCCTCCTGTTTGGTTTAGATGGGACTTATAGGGACTTTTTTAAGTCCCTAAACCAATAAGTCCCTGGAAACAAACACCCTCTAAACTTTCTACCACACCTAGTGCCATACAACCCACATGTGCTCTTGTAGATTTTCTGATATTGTTAGATGGGCCCTAGGTCCACCCTCATATTTCAACACGTACTATAGACCCAAAATAGTCGGACCCTTCTCCGGACCCTGTACAAGCGGCAGCTACGTGCACCGGACTGCCCTACTAAAAAAAGTAACCGAGGATTGAAAGCACTAGTAGAACTACCGAACCAATTCAAAAAAACTTGAACGGCCACATCAATGTTGGAAGACCTAAGAGAATTACAGTACTCGGAATTACTGATGAAAGAATGAACATTGGTTCCAAACACATAGAGGTAACACCTTTTCTGCAAGGACGGAATAGGTAGGAAATATTGCTCGGTACAAAGTCAATCTAAGGCTGGTCATATGGCTAGTCATAGTGGGAAGTAATTTAGACTAGTGTCATGCATATGACACTTGTCTATGTTACTATTTCGATAGTACAAAGTAACATAGATGTAGTATCATAGATGATTGCATTTATTATCTTGTAGACTCATTTATTCTTGGGAAGCGCTTATGTTACTGTAACATATTATGTTACTCTAAGCACCTCTCTCCTCATTAACTGCTTGTCACATGAGCAAATTTGCATTGGGGTGTGTTATGTTACTAGCTAAATTACTCCCATTAGGCTCATAACTGCTTGTCACATAAAGCAAATTTGCATTGGGGTGTGTTATGTTACTAGCTAAGTTACTTCCATTATGACCAGCCTTTGTTACACCCATTGGTGCACGGACATGGTTGTAATTTTTATTACCTCTGTTGTTCTTTGTAGTGACATGATTGAAGATAAATAGATTGAAAGTTTCTCGAAAAGAAAGAAAGTTTCTCACATAAAAAGGAAAACAAATAGGCTCATGACGAACAACGGTGGCAAAGCGCGCGACAACTTCCAGTACAAGTTCTATTATACTCCCTCCGTTTCTAAATATTTGTCTTTTTAGAGATTTTAACAAATGACTACATACGAAGCAAAATGAGTGAATCTACACTTTAAAATATGTTTGTATACATCCATATGTGATAGTCCATTTGAAATCTGTAAAAGAGACAAATATTTAGGAACGGATGGAGTATCCGCCAAGAAAACACAGGCTGCATGGTTCGAGAAAAAAAGAAGGTATCACTGGTGTGATCGTGTCCGTTTTCCAGGGCGATTAGTAACTGGTCACTCACGAGAGAGCATCAGGGCATCGGCGTGAGACGCCAACGAGGACCATCCAGGTCTCACTTCCCGGAGCGCGAGCCAGGTGGATGCATGCTTGCTGCGAAAGAATCGCCTTTCACCTCGTCTCTTGCTGTCTTCTGGGTTTATTCGTCTCAATTCCAGCGTCCTTCCGCGATCCATCCTGGTCGCATGTCACGCGCATAACAGCAGCCAACAGTAGTCATGGCGGAGATGATGGAAGTGATCAAGAAAGAGCAGGAAGAAGATGGTACGGCTCAGCGCCAGGGCCTGGAAGAGGGAGGCGCCAAGAAGATCGGCGGCGGCGGCCACGAGGAGGAGCCGTCCCCGTCCGGGAAGGTGAAGAAGAAGGCGAGGAAGCAGGGCGTCTCCGACCCACAACGGAAGCGTGCCTGCGTGGACTGCACGAGGCGATGCTCCCGAGTTCACGGCCGCGCCGCCGCTTCCTCCTCCGGCAAGGCTCCCCCGGCCCCGGCCGCCGCCCTGACGTCCTTCTTCAAGGTCATGACGGGCTCCTTCTCCGAAAAACTGGTGCGAATCCGCATTCCCATTTTCCCTTCACAACCAGATATGTACACTGCAATGGTGCAGAGATTCTTCACCGGGGGTCTACCGGTGCATGCAGGACGTACCGCCCCGATTTGCCAAGAACATCCCGGAGCTGGCGGACACCAACGTCTACCTCGAAGACGCCTTCGGGCTCCGCTGGCGGGTGTACCTGTGCGCGCGCGACGGCCGCCTGTCCTTCGGGCACGGATGGAGGAACTTTGTGCTGGACCACACCGTCGCCGTCGGCGAGTTCCTGGTGTTCCGGCACATCTCCAGGTCAGTCTTCGCCGTCCAGATCTTCGCTAAGTCCGCATGTGAAAGGCTGCATCTGTGCGAGAAGAACAAGAGGCAGAGCAAGAAGAGGAAGAAGCCCGGGGAGAAGGCGAGCTCCGACGGCGATCGCACGGCGAAAGCAAGCAAGAAGAGCAGCGAGGATAAAGATAAGAAAAGCAGTAAAAAGAAGCAGCGTGCTTGTGATCTGTTAGATGGTGATCAGGATAGAGCTCGCGGAGATCAAGATCAAGATCAAGATCACATGGTGCTGATAAGCACAGCAAACACTCAAGCTGCGAACTGTGGGGGCTCTGACTTTGGGACTTATGCAGAACCGACAACACCTTTGGCCATGATGGATCTCGACGATGAGATCACCGACGACATATTTCTGACAGCCGATGCATACGAATTCGAAACTGATCTCTGTATTCCAGAAGAACCAGGAGCATTTCCTGTGGACAATGGTATTGGTATGGAAGCGCCCGTTACCCACGGCGAAACCTCCGGTTTCAGCTGCGCCGAGATGATCGGCTCTCGGAACTGTGACTCTTCCGTGGGAGTTGGCCTCTGTCATGGAGAGAAATCAGCAGGCCTGAAAAATAAACAGATGGCTGATGCACGGGTAATAACAAGCACATATACTAATGCTCCAGTGCTTGACATGGACATGACGGCCTTGCCCAGCAACGCGTTGTCAGAAATTAGAGAGGAAAAGCCCTCTCCTCGTATTGATGCAGCAGCGCCTTCCAGTGAGTGCGCAACCGGCAATTGCAAGAAGGATACAGATTATAAGTTGATGGAGTTCCCTTCCGAGGGCAACCAGGTTGACACGAAAGAAGGCGAGTTCCTTTAATACTTTTGCAGTCTTTCTCTTCGTATATTGTACGTAGTATGTTTTTGATAGACCATGCATATTCAGCAATTGTTCTAGTAGAAGATTCGTCCGCGGAGCAAGACGAGGACCTGCAGATTCAAGAATGTACAGGATGGGCTGCTGCAGAGATTATTTCTGGTGGCTCAAAGCCTGGTGAACGTGGCGAGCGCAGGCAAAAACGCCGTATGCAACCTGCAGGTACGACTTGCTGCTGCCATTTTTTGGCAGCCCCGTATGCACTCGGAAACGGATTGCATGAGACGGGTTTCTGACGAGCGCCAAGGAAGATGCAGGGAACCATGAGAGCGCGAGTCCGAGGCCAAGCAGCAGAAAGCTCCGCGTCGCGGCGCCCCCGGCTGACCAAACGTGGCTGGTGAGCCGGCTCATATAACGATCTAGTATCACGAAATGGTCGGAGGATGCCATCACCTTAGATCAGAGTTGTTTTTCATGCAGGAGCTCCCTTGCCGGATGCCGGTGCTGCCGGGGAGGAAGAAGCAGGGGCGGAAGGTGGTGGTGCTGGAGGACCCTGGCGGGCGGCACTGGCCGGCGCTCTACCTGTGCACCCCGACCTTCAGTGGCTTCGTGGCCGGGTGGGCCGACGTGCGCGCGGAGAACGGCCTGCGGGAGGGCGACGCCTGCGAGCTCGAGCTCCGCCGCGGCAGCTACTCCGAGCTGGCGCTCCGAGTGCTGGGCGCGCCCGGTTCTACTTCTCAGTAGCCGGCCACCGTTTGGCCTCGCAAACATGTGCGTAGGTGACTGATGACGGTGGTGACCAGGGAGTGGTCACAGTTGTAACCGTTGACTTCCTCTCGTCTTGGCACCGCTGAGGAGGGGAGGCTGTAAATGTGCTGCGCATCCGCAAGTATTTTTCACCTCTCCTTCGGGTGGTTGTAATGAAGAGTATCATGTGATACTAACTTCGTAATGTATGGTATCATAAGTTAATATCTTAATTTGCCTTATTAATTGCCATGCATAATACAAAGTAATACAACATTTAATATGATACGGTATCATAATATGATACCACACCCTCTTTTTCCTCATTTAATTGTGTGTCACATCATCCAAAAGGTCCAGTTGGCATGCATGATACCGCTTATGATACTTCCATTACGACCAGCCTCAGTATGAGCGTATATACTGCACATGCTTTAGGGGTTTGATAGCACATGGGAGCTATTTCTCGCCGGTTGCGAGATGGAGCTCTGTCTCGGCAAACGCGCTAGTTACGGCATGAGTTCTTCACTTCTAGATTTTCATTTCGGTTTTCTCACTGTTTGCAGCGGTTGTCTTAGTCTTCTCTGGCTTCTTCGGGTTTTTTATTTTCTCTTTATCTTCGGTTTCTCTTTTGTTAACACATGTCTATATTTTTCGTACACATTGCAGTTTTTTTGTATATTCACAAATGTTTTTTAAAAAGCATTAAAAATTTAAATACAAGATCAACATTTTTTAAACAAATGTTTTCATGCCAATCTTTATTCATACATATTGTACATTTTTGGTATCCAAATAAAGAAATAATTAGTACTCTTTTAAGAATTTTTTCCAAATACATGATTAAATTTTATAAAATCTAAGCTACATTTTTAATGCTACAAAACATTTTCTAAATTACACTAATTTTTCTTTACATTGTATAACTTTTCTCAAAAACGTCATGTAGATGTTTTTGAAATGCGTGAACGTTTTTAACATCGGGAACGTTTTCTTTAGTAGTATAAACATTTTTTTAACTGCACTAGATGAATTTTTACACCATGTTAACATTTCCAAATTTGTGGTGAACATTTTAGAAAATTATGCACATTAAGGTTTTTGTAATTTATAAACGGCGAGAACTAATAATACCAATCAGATCTGCATTAACAGGGCCGGCCCATTTGAAGCTGCCTTGACGTGACGTGTTCTTTTGTCTCGGTAGAAGCGAGACATAGAAATTAACGAGCGCTCCTTCGCGAGCCTCACAACGATCAGCGTCCCTTGGTGAGCTTTCAGTTGCCCGCCATGTGTCGCGCTCTGGGTGCTCCCTCCGGAATTTATTTTTTATTTATTTTCCCGCACGTGTTTTCGGCCTTTTATATGGTTTTTTTTCAGGTTTTTTCGATGTTTCGGTTTTTCACTGGTCTTCCTTAGCTTTTGGAACAAAAAAATTATCAAAAAAATATTTTTTTACGCGAGAAAATGCGTTTTCTTTTCCTTTTTTCCGGGAGAAGCACGGTTTTGCTTTCGCGAGAGTCACAGCCGTGCCTCTCAAAAAGGAAAAAAATAACGCATTTTCTTTTTTTTTTCTTCCGCGAGAGGCATGGTTCTATTTCCGCGAGAGGCACGGTTCTGTTTCCGAGAGAGTCACGGCCGTGCCTCTCAGAAACGAAAATAAAACGCGTTTTCTGTTTTTTTCTTTAGTGAGAGGCACGGTTTTGCTTCCACGAGAGGCACGGTTGTGTTTTCGCGAGAGGCACGGCCGTGCCTCTCGGAAACGTAAAATACGTTTTTTTTCTTCCGTGAGAGGCACGGTTTTGCTTCCGCGAGATGCATGGTTGTGCTTTCGCGAGAGGCACGGCTGTGCCTCCTCGAACAAGGGAAAAAATGTGTTTTTTTCTTTTTTTTTCCTTCCGTGAGAGGCATGATTTTGCTTCCGTGAGAGGCACGGTTGTGATTTCGCGAGAGGCATGGGCGTGCCTCTTTCGAAAAAGGGAAAAACCCGTGCTCCCGGTTCGGTTTTTTCATTCGGTTTTTTTCAAGTTCTCCAAAACCTATCAACATGGGATCTAGTTTTGAAGATCTCAACGCAAGAAATCCAACGATGAAAACGGTTCGAGATTTGGACGCACGGTTTAAGAGATAAAAACGTTTTGAATAAACGGATCTACGAAAAAAAGGAAAACTCACAGGTTGCAACAAATGGCGCACATGTAGCGCGCCACTTGTCACAACCTGGGAAGGTGGGAGTGATCTTTGCAATGAGTACTCCACAATTAGTGATTTCGCTCACCCTTTGATCGCCGGTTGACCCAGATCGGCTAGGTGGGTGGATTCGCGGAGAAAACCTTATTTGATGCATAGGGCTAGCGATTGGGCCAGTTTTAGAGGTTTCCGAGTACTTTATTTCTTTGTTTTTTCCTTCATTTTTGACTTTGTTTTTTTCTTTACTATTTTTTGCCAGTCCACTTTACCATGTTCTCTTCTTTTTTACGCTCTTTTTTTCCGGTTTATGCATTTATTTAATACAAAAACTATAGTGAACATTTTTTTTAAATAAATGGAGGGACTCGCTTCCTTGTCAAATATGTCATATTTGTCTTACTTGAATATGAATGGAATATATAATAAATAAATAAAACTTCCTGCAAATTGTGTAACCAGGGTTTGATATATGACAAAGTTTTAGCGCCACATAAGATCCGTAATATTATCTTTTGATGAACTTTTCCTCGGACGAAATATGTGCTCCAAATCTGTAATAAACAATGCTTCTAGTTGTACTAAAGTGTGCTTCACTTTTTTTGGAAGCACGGTTGTGCTTTTCATACAAGAAGAACAATTGTGTTTCACTTTTTTGAAAGCAGAGGTGTGTTTTACATGCGAGAAGCACATCTATGCTTTTCTTTTTGTGGGAAGCACAATTATACTTCACACACAAGCATAACTATAGTAGATAAAAAAGGAAAAAAATCATAACAAAAACATGAAAAGAAAAATAATCCAAAAAACTTCCCAGCGCGGAAATCTCCCAACATGTGACACCTGGTGGTATTGGGCGTTTCGTGGCGAGCTGAGGTGCTCCCGCGCAGAAAAAATGTCCGCTCTCATGGCGAACTCACTAGTTAAGGGTACCCCTTGCCAAAGTCACTCACACTCCTCAGGATGACAAGGTGCGTGCTACTTGTGCAACAAGCATCCTGAGAGTTTTGTGCTTCTTCCTTCATGATTTTTTAAAATATTTTATCTCTTTAACCCTGCGTCCAAATCAAGAACCGTTTTCACCTTGTATTTCTTGCATTGAAAAGTTTGAAACTAGATGTCATGTTAATAAGTTTGGACGAACTTTATTTCCTAAAAAAGAAAATAAAAAAGTAAACCAAAACGAGAAAACAAAAGCAGGAGGAGAAAACCAAAACAAAAAGGAACTAAAAAAACGAAAACCAAGAAAAATTTTGAAAAAAAAATCAGAAGCACAACTGTGTTTTTCTTTTTCTGAAGCACGATGTGATTTTCAGTTTTTTGGAAGCACGCCTCCGAGAAAAGTGTAGTTGTGCTTCACCGGAAGCACAACTGTGCTTTTCACTTTCGTGGAAGCACATTTGTGACTGCCGAAAAGCACAACTGTCCTTCCATCGAAAGCACAACTATGATTTTTACTTTCCGAGAAGCACAGTTGTGCATTTCAACATTTAGGCACATTTACGGAAAGCACATATGTGCTTCACATCGAAGCACACTGTACTTTTCTGTAAAAATTAATTGTACTTTTAACTTTCGAGAAGCACAACTGTGCATCAGCTTCAAAGAGAAGAACATTCTATGTTTTTCACACGGTGAGCTACACACAAGAAATAAAAAAAGAAAAAATCAAAACCCCAAAAAAAATCGTGCAGAAACAAAAAAATGTGTCCCGTGAATATGCCCACTGCCCAACACGTGACACGTGACGACGGTTCGGAGCTCCACACGTCAGCATGGAAAGCGCTTCCAAGTGCCCGTTGGATATCCCCCGAAGGGGGACCTGTTAACTAGTTGCTCCCCTCATATGGTCGTCGTGCCCTCCTATTTTAAGCGATTAGCGACATAGTCGTTATACGGTGCGGTGGGCTTGCCCAATAACATGCTTGCTCACTGGTTTTCGCTTGGCTGCTTTTAGTTCAGTTGTTGGAGAACTCCTTGTTGTCGCTTATGCGCTAGTTTTGCCAGCCGGCGCTTATGTGCAAGGTCGTTTGGGCCAGCCCATTTAGCACAACCAATCACTTCGCTCGGTAAAAAGAAAAGCTCCCTCGTTCGGTCTCCCTACTAGTCCGGGCATTAGTTGACCATTGAACCTCTGACCGTTGACTTTTCAAATTTTGAAAAGAGCCCGTGAATTTGGAAAAAAAATCATCGGTTTTAAAGGAAGTTCATGGATATGAAAAAAAATCACCGTTCTTGGAAGAAAAATATGCGGATTTGAAGAAGTCCAACAATTTTGAAAAAAACACAAATTTAAAAAAGTTAGTGGATTTTGAAATAAATCTCAGATTTGAGAAAATTTTGTGGATTTTGAAAAAAATCTCACGGTTTGAAAAAAGTTCATCTGAAAGTTAGCAAAAAAACAGAAAAACAAACCGCTGATTTGCAAAAAGTTCATGAAATTTGAAAAACTTCATGCATTTAAGAAAAGGAAAATGAAAACAGAAAACAGTAAATAAAAACGAAGAAAACCCGGTCAAACAAAACCAAAAGAAAAAAGAAAAAAAAGAATCCTCCTTTTAGCGCTTCATTTTGATGCACAACAAAGAAGAAACAAAGACTAATAGCATAATTGGTTTGATGCCAAATATTGGCTAGAGATTGGTTGCTTGCCAATTTTCATTTTCAATCTCACAAAAAGTTGCCAAATGTTGGGAACATCTGATTTTGCCAAATGCTGGCTTGCCAAATATTGGCAATGCCAAATGTTGGTAGCAAACCAATTATGCTCTAAGTAGCCACGGAAGGTGAGGTGTCTCAGTTGGTTATCGCGGTTACTACTGAACCTCCGAGATCGAATCTCATGTATGCCCATTTCTTGATGGTTGAAGAAAAGAAAAAAAATGAGCCGAGCCCATAATCGAAGGGGGGTGCGCTGGTTTGTAGAAATGCGTGTAACCGGCATTGAGGGCGCCAAATAGGAATTGATCAGCTGTTGTTCACTACACAAGAAATGGTGAAAAACCGGGTTGCTCGAAAAAGATGAACTTTTTACAGACTTCAAAAATACTATCAAATCGAGTTTTTAAAAAGGACGTCGTGATCCACTGGTCCCTCAGGCAAAGCCACAATCTATCCACCGATCTTCTTCTTTTGGAACTGGTTAACTACTGGTTAGAATCCAGAGCATCGATTTGTCCACGAAGATTTTTTCGCGCGGGGTGGGAATACCGGACCCGGCCGGCAGATTGCATCATAATTACCGGGATATCTCAGCAGTAGTTTAACACTAGATTGCAAGAAAGTGGAGGCGACAAAGCAGCTGGCCCGTCGGCCATTGCGAGCATAAAGAGGTTTTCTGGCCGGCCCCGGGAGAGAAAGCCGGCGGGCGAGCGATCTCAGGCGAGATTTCATTCCCTCGGAGTGCTCTGCTGCCGGTGGAAAAAATGAGAGGGGGGAGAGATCTGATGCCCATTTGATGCCCCGAGTGGTTCTTTCAGGTTTTCTTGCGAACCAAAAGAGCCTTGTTGCCGTGGTGGAATTTGAGTAGGGATACGGTCGAGCGTTGATTCTGCATGCATGTGGAACCGAGCAGAGCAGAGTATATATATTATTACTACATTACAAAAGGGAGATCGCGGACGAACACCGATCGATTCTCTTCAGGTGTGAGACCTGTCGTGTAAAGGACGATCCTAACAACTTAGGTACGCAGCGCACATGGTTAATATCGCCGATTAAAGAGCTACAGTGGTAGTAGATTTGAAGAGACCCTTGCTACATGTCCGTCCAAGCATCAAGTATCATTGGCCTTGTTTTTCTGGGCTAGAACTTGCTTTTAACCTGCATTTCGCGGTCGTCCATTCATTCAGAAGCCCGGTTGATCGATCCTCGATATGTCCACGTGATTTTGCAGCTGCATAAATGGATGCTCAAACGGTTACATACACACCACATCTTTAGCAAGACTTTCTGGAGCATCCGTGTGCGCTCAGTTGCAGAGTTTCTTGATGCCAGGGATGCAGAAACTGGCACTTCGATCTCAAAAAGGAATTTTGCAGACAGGAACGCAAATTAATAAGGCATCTAGCAGCAGTCCAGCACCGCAGAAAAGAATAGTTCATTCAGGTTCCCTCCACCTCTCCCTCCCGCTGATGTACGCAGTATAATTAATAATTCGATGTGTCCGGGAAGAAATTCCGCCCTCGACCACGATCTGAAATCCACGCGAGAGGCTGCTGCTAGGGGCTAGCGATCGACCCATGGCCGGCGACCGGAAACACTCGGGCAGCTTCGCGTTTCTGTCACGAGCACGCACTGCGCCCGGCACCGGGTGCCATATTCTGCAGACCAGCAACCCAAGCTGGCTTCAGGCAGAGCACTGCACCCGGCCGGATGCCATATTCTGCAGACTGTAGCCCAAGCAGGCTGGCTGGCTTCAGGCAGATGCCAGTGGCCTTCCTTCCTCTTCATGTCTGCTGCCTGCCATCTCCATGTCCCCGGGCCAAGAGAATAATGCCAACTCCACCGCGCGACCCCAAACAAACGTCCGTTTTGTCTGGATTCTGTCTGTTTGGGTAGGGCAATGGAGGCGTGTCCTGAGATGCGGTAGCCGTGCGCCCACTTGCCTCCCTTGGCCGCGGCCGGGGACGGGGCTGGCTCCGGCTCCCCGCCGCCGCTGGGCGCCGGAGGGGACGAGGCGAGGTTGCGGTAGCCGTTCGTCCTCCCGCTTCAGTTTCCGCTGATGCTGCCACTACCGGTGTACTGATCTGCGGGAGTGGGGCTGTTGGCGAGGAGGTTCTGAGGCCAACTCCACCGCACGACCCTAAACGGACGTCCGGTTTGGCTGGATTTTGTCCCTTTGAGGCGGTAATGGGTTCGCCCATGTCCGCGTTTGTCCGTTGGGTCGTGGGTGCGCCCAACGCGCGGTCGCACCCCAAATCATGTCCAGGGTGGACGTGATTAAAAAAATAAAAAAACTTAAATAAAATGCCTAAAAAGTAAATAAACGTAGTTAAAAAAATTTAAAATATATTTAGGGGTCACGGCCACAAAACGGCCCAATTTCACGGTCCACTTAAACGGCCCAGTTCCATAATTAACATAAAAAACAAAATAAAAAAACGCCGCCCGCGTGCTCCTGCCGCACCCGTCGATGCCATGGCCGTCGCCGTCTTTAGTGGCCGCCGGTGTCGTCGTCGTCGCTGATGAGGTCGACGTAGTCCGGCGGCGTCCACAGGTGGGCCGGCGGTCCTTGGTGCACGGCGGCGGCGTGGTGGAAGGTGGCAGGTGCCTGCACCACCTCCTCCCGCGGCGAGGCGTCCCGCTCTGGTGACCGCGGCGGCGTGGGGCACCAGTTCACGCCCCCCACGGCGGCTGCCATCTGCTCTGCCGTGCACGACCAGCTCCACCCCTGGCCCACCAGGTCCGGGTGGAACGCGGCCACCGGCGGCTCCTCCATCACCTCCTCCTTCGGCACCATCTCCAGCTCGGGGATGGCGACGTCGCCGGCAGCGGAGAGGGCCGTCATCTCCTCGAGGCCCTCCCATTGACGCTCGTCGTGCGTGTGCATGGAGTCCTCCAGCACACGCGCCATGAGACGGGCCTCCTCCTCCGCTGTCATGCGAGGAGGCGGTGGCGGCGATGGAGATGGCGACGGCGACGGCGTGGGCGTGAGGCCGCGCACCCGCCTACGCCCGCGCACCTCCCGACGTGGCCGCCGCGGCCCCGACACCGTGCCGGCGAAGTAGGACACGCGCCGCACGTCGTGCTCGTCCTGGAGCCACGTGTCCCATAGCACGGAGTCGGGGGCGTACCTCTTGTCGTAGTAGAGGTCGTCGGGGAGGAGGCGGCGGCGACGCTCGATCTCATCACGCCGCGCACGGTCGCTTGCCGGCACCGGCGGGATCGGGACTCGGTCCATGAAGAGGTGCCAATTGTTGGGGAGGTGCACGTCGCTCCACGGGACCGGCGTCCTCGTCTCCCAGTACCGCCAGCACACGTCCACAGCCAGGTACCGCCGGTCGCGCTCGCCGGCGGCCCTAGGGGCGATGGTAAAGGGGGCAGGCGCGGGGGCTCGACTGGAGGAGCGCGGCGGTGATGCGGGCTCCTCCTTCTTGACGGAGCCGCGGCGACGTCCCGAGGAGGAGCCGGCCTCGCGGTCGTGCTTCCCCTTGCGGCCGTAGTTCCAAAGCCCCATGGCTGCGGCCGGCCGGCGAGGTCGAGGACGGGGAGCGGCTAGGGTTTCGAGAATGTCGGGTTTCGAGGGGGCAGAGAGGGGCCGGAGTGGGAAGTGTGGACGACGACCGGTCCACGGCTTCCCATTTAAGAAGGATGGCGACCGTTCACTGGGCGGATGACAGGTGGGGCCACCCGCCCGTGCGCATTGATGTTGGCGGGTGGGAGGTAGGTGGCCGCCTGCCACGCGGCCCGGTCGCGGACGTTCGCTGTCCGCCGTGACCCAAACCCGACGCATGTTTGCGCTCAAAATGGGTCGGCCCGGACACAAAACGGACCAGATGGGTCCAGGCCGTCGCGCACGGACCGTCTCGTTTGTCCCTTTTATCCCAAACGGACGAGGCTGGACAAAATAATGTCGCGAACAACAATGGAATAACGCTATGGAAACATGCGTCTCCCATCACTGCTCCACGATGCCCGCAACATCCATCCGAGGGGTGGGTCATGACGAACCATAAATGGAACGGCAGGGTGTTGCATAGATGGGCGGCTTCGGTCCAACATTGCAAGCCGTCCAAATGAAGATCCAGATTTTGTTACCGTTGCTTTGGTGCATCGTCCGTGATCTTCGGAAAGCGAGCAGAAGGTCATGGCGTCGGGAAGAAAGAATGGTCGACTTTGATGTCGGTACCCGGAAGGCATCGCCATCACCCAAAGGGCACGCATGCATGGCTGGATCGTGACTTGGACTGCCATCCTGGAAACTTAGCTGAGGTTTTCTGAAACAGGCTGCTGAAGTACTGAATGTGCATCTTTGAGAACACAACATGACCATCAGCTTTCGCCAAAAGAAAACAACTTAAGCACGAAGTATTATATCGAAACCCTCTGTGCGTGCACTTGGCCTACTAGGGCACTAGCTAGCTATAAATGGATGCTCGTGACCACCACATGGAGCTGGCCGACGAGCTATGAGCCTATGACTGTGCTGTCCCCTGCCCCTTTTGTGCTCCATCGTCGTGGATGGATGGATGGATGGATGGATGGATATCCTCGGCACGTAGTAGCCTTTTGCTGCGGCTTCGGGCGATCGAGGAGAGTGGTCTCACCATGCACGATCGACCGACCGATCGATCGGCCGATCATGAGCTTTGTTAGGTAGCACAAAACTTTCTGCAGATGGGAAGACTCCGGTCTGTGTTGACATGCCGTTCTCGTTCCACTTCCAGTAAAGAAATGAAGTCGGCCCTTGGAGAGGATGCCATTCTTGTTCTCTTCCGGTAGTTGTTAGAGTTGTGTCGAATATTGTGTACAAGTTAGGTTACAATTGGACTTGTAGTTGTACTGTGTTTAGATAGGATATGGAATCGTGTCCTAGTAGGACACTTTTATCCTAAGCCTCTCATATATAATGAGGTTAGACACATGATATAGTAGGACATGCCGTTCTCGTTCCACGTCCAGTAAAGAAATGAAGTCGGCCCTTGGAGAGGATGCCATTCTTGTTCTCTTCCGGTAGTGGTAAAAGGGGAACTCGACCCTTCGGGAAGAAACTCCAAGGCAATTTTTTTATATTATTACAGGGGGCTCGATCGCTCCACCCGCGATGCCACAGCAGGGTTTTGCATGCATGCGTTGTCTGCATCAAGGAGGTACTCCGGTACAGAAGAAGAAGAAGAGACGGACCGAAGATGAGGCTGGCTGCTGCTCTGATGTGCATGCATGCTGCCGCTTTGATTTTTTTCTTTCCCTCTATATCCATCGGGGCGTGCATGCTTTTGATCGGCCGGGGACATGCATGAGCGTTAAACGTATATACTGTCTCCGTCCGGAATTAATTACTTGTCGCTCAAATGGATGTATCTAGGAGGGAGTACATTGCAGCGCCAACAGCTGGTTTTTTCCACGTACGATCTCTCTGCTTTCATTTGCTGCGGAGGCAGCAATGGCATGCATCGTTATCTAAAATAAAGTGATGGTGCGCATGACAGCGAAGCCTAAGCCTAAGCTAGATTTTCATCTGAAAGAACAATTAGACCTACCTATGCCTATGCGCATGCCTGCCTTTATACTTAATCATGCATGTCAACTCAACGCCAGCCCTAGTAGCCAATGTCAGGACTTGTGAGATAATAATGCACAAATGAGGAAAGCGATAGATCGATCCAGGAGTTGCTTTGCACCTAACCACAATATTTACTACTGTAGTAACCACTATTAATTACTGGAGTATTAGAAGTGCCTATGCTTGATATTTAGCTGATCAGTCGCCACGAATTGGATTCTTCATTTACTGCGTTCATTTCGGGCACTGTGTCAAGCTAACAGTCACTAGTTGATCGATGGCTGCACCAGCTGCAAGGTTAACTTTCAGTGGAATCCAAAGATTCAAGGGCCAATCTACCGCAAAAGGGCAAAAAGTCTGAAGAAGGCAGCTGTCCGAAACATTATCCTGCAGCTCAAGTGCTTGCAGAAGCAGAGGACAGAAGGCCACCCAAAATATTTCCAGAACAACACAAGTGAGGCAAAGGCTCATCCTCATTTGACTACTTATTCTCCTGGCTCCTCGCCCGTTGCTTGACCTTTTAGTTTAGACCAGAGAGAAAAAGTGGTAAGCCTTACAGGCACCAAGGAGTCAAATGGCAGACCGATCTGGCAAAATTCTCGGGAGGGATATATTTCTTTTTCTGGATGTGAAGGATATATTTGTTTAGATTTTTCTTTCTTCAAATACTACACCCAACTTGCCTGGCCCCATATATGGCGAGTTTGTGACTATCCGAAAAAGGCCTCAAAGTGGTGCATAGTAGTTTATGCAAACAATCATCTCAGTGGCACTTCAAAAGGCATTCAGGGAGAGATGGTGCAGCCCATGTGAAAGTGAGTGCACCAAGAATTGATGTGCCTTTTATTGCTATTATTAAAGAAAAATTGCTGCTACTGAAAGAATGCATCCATTGGTTGTGTATGCCTTGGAGATAAGACACACCAAAACAATACTTTTCTCCAAGCCCTAACATGGCGAGGCTTTACAAATTGGTGAGGCCTATCTGAGCTAAGGGCATTGTAAATTGGGGGCATTTCTTGCCTTTTTGAGCCCCACAATAGGGGAAAGAAATTCAGATACTGTGGCCTTGTCATTAGAGTACCCTAGTTTGGCATATCTGAACAGAAATCTCCAATGATTAAGCTCCTCGTCGATCAGCCTCACATTGTGGGCGTGCGTGCCTCCCGGCCTTGCGTCTTTCTACTGAACATTGGCATCCAGTTCAAGTGGCGGTATTCATTCCGTTGCGCGAAAGGAAAGGGGAAAAGCGCCGGTATTCCAAGCAGAGGCTTTTGAGTCACTACTCTACGAGCATAATAAAAGGAAGAAGAAGCTCAAACTTTTATCTTGTTGAGTGTTGAGGCCAGGGGCAGATGGACAGTTGCTGATAGTTCATTGTTACTACGGCCTTTCGGTTACGCTTTCACGTAGGGGTCAACACTAGCCGGTAAATTCAGAATCTGCTTCTCTGATCATTATGCTAGTATATAATAGTATCACAATAATTGTAACAGAAGCAACCTTATCATTGGAGATAACAGTCAGCCCGTGCAAAGCACTGGATTTTCTCTTACTGTGATAGCAGGAAAAGAAGAGTTGGATGATGGACCCTCGATCATCTCAAGCTCACCAGTACAAAGCACTATCCACCACCAGATAGGCAGATTAGGTAGTAGTACTATATATTTCAGAAGTACTCGCCTAGCTACCTAGAAAAGGAGCAATGGGTGCTTCAACTGAACGCCTGTACCTCAGAAGAACATCTCATTCAGAGATTAGGCATATGATATTTCCTTTTCTTAGAGAAAGGTATATTTTAAACCATGAATAATGGTGCCAAGTCAGGTTTGAAATCTAAACCTAAATATAGTGTTTGTTTGTCACCATTATTCATGGTTTAAAATAAGGTTACCTGGTTTATATAGTTGTTTTGTATTTTGGTGTTTCCAAAAATATGAAATAATGCATAGATGTATGGAATGCTAAAAGTTTAAATACGAACAAAATGTTATAGAAAACTATGACTATATGTGTCATATGCATAAATAACAATATATTCATATAGTATTTGTTTGTTATATTTTGCTCTTTAATTTTTAGGGTTCCCAGTCCATAACACCCCCACTACCTGGGGTTCAGGATTTTTAGTGATCAGTTTTATTTTACTTTTTTTTTATAGCGGAAATGGAAATTTGGGGTTGAGCTCTGTTTCTAGGTTGATTAGTGCAATTTTTTTCTCCCAAACAACAAAACACATAATTGAAACTTTGGAGATCAACAACATGTTAGTACTTCGATGTCTATATTTATTTTTTATTCTTTTGGCAACAATATATGAAATTATAGAGTTTTAAAAAGTACAGACTCTATCAGTTTAAGTATTTACACACCGGAAAAGTCGATTTTTGTACACATTGGAGTGCTACTATAATATTGACCTGCAAAATTTCGAATTAATGTGGTGTACCATATGGGGGGAAACAAATAGATATTTTTTTAAATAAAGTGAAGATAGTGAGCAAACACGAATCTCAGTGTAAAACTTGACAGCACAGTAGAGGATGCACCTACATGCCAGCTTAGAAAATTCTCTATTATTTTGGAAAACATGGAATATGAAACAAATTTTAAAAGTCGGTTTAGAGTTTATTTTAAATAGTTCTAGAAAGCTTCTTTGTACCTCTGAAAACACCAAAATTGTAAATGAGCATGTTAAGGGTTGGAAGGTGGTTTTGTTTTCGTGGTTTCTCAAAAAAATTGGAAAAGGTATTGAGTGCGGAGAATGATATAGAGTACCGTTGAGAAAAAAATCATCAATTAATAATCATAAGTTAAGAACCTGGAAAAAGTAACCGGTTAATAAACATCTATAGTTATCCGCAAAAAAAATCTATAGTCCATACAAAAAAACAATTTAGTTATTTTGTCGCTTTTGCCCATGACATTAGTGATCATTTTTTTTATGTGGAGTGGATCATACTTTTTTTATATGTACTTATGTGTGGGTTTGATAACACTCCCAACCAACATAATGTTGACACTGTCTTCGCGAAAAGGCTTTGTGACGTGCTCAACAACTTGGAGGTTGTTATCCCTGTATATGGAAGGGTGGTTGTTTTCCTCGACAATCAGGGGCAAAAGCAATAAGGTGGATGACTGCCTTCGAACCGGCATCCTGAAGGAGAAGTCACTCAGGTACAAAAGTGAGAAGAGTGCTGCCATAGGAAAATTGCCCCCGGCTACTTGATGGATCATGTTCGGTCTCCCAGCTCGTCCTCACTATTTTGGGTCGTTATCGTATTTTTTGTGTTGCCCATTGCCTTTTGTTAATGTGTACTCAACGGAGATTTTGTTGCGTTGTACAAGTGTTTGGGTTTGTAGTAGTTGTTTGTTCAAGGCAGTCGGCAGGCCAAAAATGCTAGACTAACGTAACCAGCTACGTTCTTTCCTTAACGCTAAACTAATCCCCCCCCCCCCCCCCCTCTGATTTTCACGGGGTGGGCCTGGGCCTATTTCCCCTCCAACCAAATCAGGCCAATTCACCTTTTACGTACGTAAAAATCTTTACGTAGATGTAGCAAAGCTCGTCGGCGGGCTACTTATGCGGTCGCGGCGTTTTATACTTTCTAAGTAGTTTTCTTATGGTCAATTTGTATTGATTTTTTTTGGCAAATCAGTCGGGCAATTCTTTTTTTCTGAATTAATCAACGAGGCAAATCGTTTGCCTCCGATTTGAGTAATTAATCGACGAGGCAAATCTTTTGCCTCCGATTTGAGTAATTAATCGACGAGGCAAAAGACATTTTAAAATAAAAGAAACATTCCCAACATCCATGGCTGTCCTGTTCACAAAAACATCCTGCACTGTTAAAACATCCACCTAAACAAATGCGCCTATAAAGCTGCGGAATCTAATCATATGCCAAATTGCCACTGACTAGCAAGTTAGATTCCCCTCATCCATCTGTTTAACCGAGACCAAGACAGCAAGTTTCACATGAGGTGGATCACAACAAAACATGCTCCCTGTCCCTGCAGGCGAGAGGGATTGGGCGGGCGGGAAGGGGAGGGGATAGGGAGGAATCCGGCGATCAACCCCATTGGCCGCGAAGCAAAGGGGACGGGGGAACGGAAGCGGGGCGTAGGGCCGCCGCGCTGCGTGGCCGCTCCTCCGTCCGCTCCACTAATCTCAGCGCCCATAGGAGGCCATGGGGGCTAGCTAGCTCGATCCCCACTCACCAAGACCAAGCCTCGCCGTGTCCGTAACCCATTTGAAAATGGTGGGGATGGGGGCTTAAAGCCCGCGAGCTTTTTCGCTATCGCACGATGGCACGCACGCGCCCGCCAATGGCGATGGCCAAGTACATCCGCCCGCCCGCCCGGCCGGCCGTCCGTCCGTCCGTCGCATTATTGCTTTCGAATTATGAGCGAATCCACCAGCCCCGACCCGTCCGTCGTGCGTGCCGCTCCCAATTGGACGGAGTGGCAATTCGTTCCTCCCTCGGCCCCTGGCCTCCGTAGCGTAGGTGGGTCTCTTTCTTTTGTGGCCGCGGGTGCTCGCGTGAACATTCCCGCGCGGGCGCGGACGAGTCGCCGTCGATGCTCGCCGGTGGTGGGCAAATATTTTACCCGGCCGGGCCTTTCCACGTCGTGCGCGCACGAACCGGCGTACGGCACCGCCCCGCCTTTTGCTTCCGTTCCGTGCCGTGCCCCGCCCCGATTCCCTCCCTCGGCCGCCGGCCGGGGCGGGCGATGCGCGCCGCGGGGATCGCCGCTCTGTCTCTTGCGCATTCGTCGTCCGCCCTCGCCCGCCGCTCCGCCGCATCGGATGCGAAAGCGTACGTGTTAATTTGTCCGCGCCGGCGCCGGTGCCGGTGCGGTGCGGTGCTGGTAGATGGCTAGCTAGCTTTGCTTTTTTCTCTCCTGAGCGGCGCGTGCGCGCGGGACCCGGACGTCGTGCTGCCCCGTACGTGCGCGCACACCTGTGCTGGCGCCCCTCGTGTATAGGCACGCGGCCGGCACGCGGCGGTGCATGCAATGCAGCCAGGAGGAGCGCACATATGCTTTGTGGCGCAGCGAAAAGCCGGGCTGAGCGCCCATGGCCGCGTCGCCACTACGCGCGCGCACCGTTGTCGGCACGGGGATGGGCCCCGACCGCGCGCATGTCGACACTCCGATGGGTGACGCGCCGAGTGTACGTCGACGCGAACCAAAGAAGGTTCTGGCGGCCGGCCGGCGCACGGCCGTGCGTGCACCATTCTCGCCACGCCGGAGGTCATGCGTATGCTCCTAAGATTTTCGCGAGACGGTGCAAGTACGTCGAGGCGAAGCGTGGGACGCGCGGCCTTTCGGAGTTACCAAATGAAGCGGACTGATCCATCGGTGTCGATCGATCGGTCGAGCTTGTGACTGATGCCAAGCGAGTGCCCTGCCGCTGCCGGTGACCAGGATTCGACCGACAATTCGCATTCCTTCCGTCGATGGGGGGAATCCTCACTTCGTGTGACAAGACGGCCACCACCGGGGCACCAGGGGAAGATTGATGGACGCATCGGGCGGAGAGAACCCAAAGAGGGTGAAAGAGAGTGGAGAGGATTAGCACCGATGCTTTGCTCAAATGGGCGAACGACTTTGACCTGAATGCCAAGTTTCACGGCACCACAGAGCGCAACCAAGCCTTCGGGCTTCAGGTATCATCAAGTGGTAGCTCCGTGTACGGATCGTAGAACTTTTAACAACTACTGTACTTCATGGAGGACGAGCTCCATGGAGACCGGATTTAAAAAAACATATTTTTTAAAATTTACACATGATGTACGTGTGTGTGTGTAAGTTTTCAAGACGAATAAAATGAGTTACACAAACAAACAAAGTTATTGCTTTTTAGCACGTGCACCATTCATCATCAAAGTCCATGATTTTTTTTCTTTTTGCACAACTATCATTCAAGCTATTTCATCCTCAAATTATACATACACACACATCACATCCTTGTATAGTAGTACAATTTTTATTCATATTTAAAAAAAACTGAAAAGTTTGAATCTAGAACTTTTCACAATTTCCGTCCTCCCTGTAGCTCGACCTCGAAAACCCCTACTCTTTCCACGACAACAAATATATAATATAATTCATGATGAATCTAATGAAGCTAGCTTGATGTTGTAAATGTTGTATATTTTTATATAGAATTGGTCAAACCTAAAGAAGTTTAACTTAATTAGGACAAACTAAAACTTCAAATATTTTGGAACCGAGGGAGTACTAGTAATATCTCCATTCCAAAATACCCTGATGAATTGTAAATCGACACCCCATCTTTGAGCACTAATTATACTCGCTTTGTTGATTCTGACGCCATTTGATTTCTTGCGGTCTCAATAGACTAGTCAACCTGAAAAGGCTCCATCATCTTTAGCTTTTTCGCACGCTTCGATCGGGAAAAATACAAGTTTAATGTTGTGTTTATGCAGCTTTTGAAGTCGTTGTAGTTCAATTTGAGTTTATGGTAATTATGCACTTCATTTTTCATTTTGCTTTCTGTTTGGGTAAACATAATTCAATTATTTTGTCTTCTTCCAGTGAATGATCAGGGTTTTGTTTCTTCTGTTTTTGTTTGGTCATTTTTGGGCTACAAGGGCTAGTTAAACCTAATTAGGTCTAATTAGGAGACCAAGTAGACATAATATATCAACCCATTTACTTGCTCATGTGCCAACGCCTAATATCAACAAAAAAGTTGGCATCCATTCGACGAAAATATAAAGGCTAGCAAAAGGTGGCTTGGATTTATATAAATTTGAGGCAACTTGAGAATAGACATCCCTATTGATTGTTCCATGAAAAACAGTTTCAGAATATAATTTTAATAATTAAATGTGCATGTATTTGAATATATTAACCGCCAAAGGCATTCAACAAGGATCGTGCAAATCCAAAACACTATTTGTTTTGAAGTGGATGGATTATGTTATGAAGATGTGTTTAACTTTTTTTTTGCGGAAGGTAATCTATTCATGTGGTGTGTTCTACAAATAATAAAAATAAACCGCACACAATTCCATCAAATATGAGCCCACAGATATGGAATTATATGGTTAGCACATTGGGACAGTGTAGGCCTATGTATTGTGCGATTTGAGTCTAAGCCCACCTTGCTTAAAACTTGGCCGAGGCTCGTTTTTACATCTAACCAAGATTACAAGAATGCATTGGCAATGGGAGGAGGGGAACTGAGAAGCCAAAATGAATAAAAAATGAAGACCTTTTGAAGGTCACAAAAAAATTGTGTTATGATTACAAATAGTTTAAACACAGAATATATACTACATGACTAGTCTCCAAACGAGCATCACTCGGTGAGAATTTGTGGGACCACTAAATTATCCTCGATATCAACTAATTCCAAGTGTGTGGCCCGAGGGGATGCGCTCACATATGAATGTGTATGTATGATGGTGCACATGCATGCGTGTGTATATTTCATTTTTTAACTATAGGAGAAGTCCCCACGATATAATTAGGCGTGTAAGAGGCTTGAACTTTTGGGGTGAGCTTATACATCCACTTCTCTAATCAAGTGAGTAGGGTTACAATTGTATTATGAAAGACATGGCATGTTTAGTTATTTGGCATATTTTAGTAGAATGTAATGTATACTTCTAAAAATGCAGACGAAGAAATTGGTTATGCGGCATTGGCAAGGTATGAAACCATGTAGAAATGGATACAGTGTAGCACACTATCATAGATTTCCAACCTGCCTCATTGAGTTTAAAGAAGATATGTGTCATCACATGCCCTAAATCATAATTTGGTATGTTGAATCACAAAAAATTCCGATGGTGTGGATCAACCGTGCGTATAGCCTAGTGTTTGCTTGTGTTGGCTAGTCACGTTTCTATGAGAGTGCACTCTGGACTTCTTAAACTATCACCACTATTTCCCTAAAAAAAAAAAAACTATCACCACTATTCAATCATGCCCCACTTAACTTTTTTTTTTTGGTGTGTGTGCCGGATTCTCTAAACTTGTCTCTGTCTATCACATAGTTTTACTTTTTATCGTTAGACTAACACATACTATTAGGTGGACATCATGACATGGCAAAGCAAGCGCACCCATGTCATCCGACACCCATTACGTTACCGTAATGGTTAAAGGGAGCTTCGGGGAAAAAAGAAGACAAGTTGAGGGAAACCCAATAGAAAAAAAAAGTAAAGAGCCAGACGAGATAATGGTAATAGACTGGTTGTTTTGGGTGGCAATAGGTTACAATGCATCAATCCATCTCGTTTTTTTATAATGATTTAATCCCCGTTATTTTTCTAACCCCGCGATATTAAAGATATATTTATCTCTATTATTAAAGGAGAATCGAACGTCGTGATGGTTCGACCTCGTACTCCCACCTACAATCGATAGTTTCTTTCTCCCGCTCGTAAAAAAGGCAGCCCACCCGGCATAGGACGTGGCCCGGAAACCAGCCCACACTTCCTCCCATCCCCGACCGAATACAGAGAGAGAAAAAAACTGTCGCTAACATGTACTCACGTCTTCGCCTCCCACAACTCCCAACTCGCTCCCAGTTCCAATCCCGATCCCATCTCTCCCCAGGAAAAGTCGCTGCCGCCGCCGGCTGTGCTCGTCGCCCCACCACCTCTCCATCCGCTGATGCACGCCTTCTGGATCAAGGTGAGGGATGCCTCCCGTCCCTTGTGCCCGCCTTGGAAGAGAGAGGGGAGAGAAAGAGAGAGGGAGGAGCGGCCAACGGTGGCGCTGGCCTAATCACTGATAGAGGAAGATGAGGTCGTGGTTCTTCGTGCTGGTGCGCTCTCCCGTCGGCCTCCTCTCCCCTTTGCTCGGGCACGCACGGGCCAATCATCGACCAACGGCAGAGTGTCCGAGGAGTCTCCAGACGCGTGCTATAGGCTACTCCTTAGGTTTGGTTGTCTCTTCTGCCTTAATCATGTTTAGACCATTCCATTAGTGGTAGTAGTTATCACGAGGAATCCCTCATATCTGGAGTGAGAATTTGCTACTGTGGGATTTTCATCCGTGTGGTGCTCTGCTCAATTGGCATATTAGGCAACCTGTACATGGCCAAAAAAGCGCTGAGCGCCGAATCCCGTCCTGGAGCAGGCTTACGAATTGAAGATACCTACACTCCCATGAGTTGAGTATCATCGGGTAAAGCTGTGTTATGAACAGCGTCAACTCATATGAGGATGCCAATGAGATCAATTGGATTCCTTTATTGCTATTGTTGCACGACAATATCTGTTATTTTCGCTATTGTTAGAAAAAATATCCCAGTGTACACACTGTATTTGCCAATGTAACAGCATGATTAATCTCAATCTAGGACAATGCATTATTTTCTAAATATAGTCAAACATCACAGGATATATACTTTGAACAGTCAATGGAACATGCTACCAGCAGGAAGAAAAACATGTTTGCATTTTCTTGGATGGTATATAGGACTTGAATACTAATTGTCGGACTGCCGACGTACTATGGATATTGTAACAGAACTACACGGATGATAATATCGTTAGAAAAATTTGAAAGAATTACGGTGGATGTTAATTTGCTTGAAGTGAGAGTACTCTACAATGCTTCTCATAGCTTTATACTTCTATGATGCAAAGTTATGTATTCTGTAGTTTTTTTTGCTAGGGAACTCGGAAGCATGTGGTTGAAGTAAATCTATAGTCTGAGAAAGAATTTGCATATTCAGGAAAAGGCCTACAAGCTGGTGAGACAACACAATTTGCACGACGACAGACAAAGCTTCACTACAGAGTTCCACATACGGACATGCCTTTTGCAAAGGCAATTGAGGTTTTTTCTGGGGACGAAGCAGTACTTATTGAGTGGTATTAAAAATTTGATCATTTTGTTTTAGAATCACGGTGCTAATTGTTGGGGAACGTAGTAATTTCAAAAAAATTCCTACGCACACGCAAGATCATGGTGATGCATAGCAACGAGAGGGGAGAGTGTTGTCCACGTACCCTCGTAGACCGAAAGCGGTAGCGTTATCACAACGCGGTTGATGTAGTCGTACGTCTTCACGATCCGACCGATCAAGTACCGAACGCACGGCACCTCCGAGTTCTACACACGTTCAGCTCGATGACGTCCCTCGAACTCCGATCCAGCCGAGTGTTGAGGGAGAGTTTCGTCAGCACGACGGCGTGATGACGATGATGATGTTCCACCGACGCAGGGCTTCGCCTAAGCTCCACGACGGTATTATCGAGGTGTAATATGGTGAAGGGGGGCACCGCACACGGCTAAGAGATCTCAAGGATCAATTGTTGTGTCTCTGGGGTGCCCCCCTGCCCCCGTATATAAAGGAGCAAGGGAGAGGCAGCCGGCCAAGAGGAGAGGCGCGCCAAAGGGGGGAGTCCTACTCCCACCGGGAGTAGGACTCCTCCTTTCCTTGTGGGAGTAGGAGAAGGGAAGGGGGAAGGAGAAAGAAGGAAGGGTGCGCCCCCCTTCCCTAGTCCAATTCGGACCAGACCATGGGGAGGGGTGCGGCCACCTTTTGAGGCCTTTCTCTCCTTTCCCGTATGGCCCATTAAGGCCCAATACGAATTCCCGTAACTCTCCGGTACTCCGAAAAATACCCGAATCACTCGGAACCTTTCCGAAGTCCGAATATAGTCGTCCAATATATTGATTTTTACGTCTCGACCATTTCGAGACTCCTCGTCATGTCCCCGATCTCATCCGGGACTCCGAACTCCTTCGGTACATAAACATACATAAACTCATAATAAAATTGTCATCATAACTTTAAGCGTGCGGACCCTTTGGGTTCGAGAACTATGTAGACATGACCGAGACACCTCTCCGGTCAATAACCAATAGCGGGACCTGGATGCCCATATTGGCTCCCACATATTCTACGAAGATCTTTATCGGTCAGACCGCATAACAACATACGTTGTTCCCTTTGTCATCGGTATGTTACTTGCCCGAGATTCGATCGTCGGTATCTCGATACCTAGTTCAATCTCGTTGCCGGCAAGTCTCTTTACTCGTTCCGTAATACATCATCCCGCAACTAACTCATTAGTCACAATGCTTGCAAGGCTTATAGTGATGTGCATTACCGAGTGGGCCCAGAGATACCTCTCCGACAATCGGAGTGACAAATCCTAATCTCGAAATACGCCAACCCAACAAGTACCTTTGGAGACACCTGTAGAGCACCTTTATAATCACCCAGTTACGTTGTGACGTTTGGTAGCACACAAAGTGTTCCTCCGGTAAACGGGAGTTGCATAATCTCATAGTCATAGGAACATGTATAAGTCATGAAGAAAGCAATAGCAACATACTAAACGATCGGGTGCTAAGCTAACATAATGGGTCATGTCAATCACGTCATTCTCCTAATGAGGTGATCCCGTTAATCAAATGACAACTCATGTCTATGGCTAGGAAACATAACCATCTTTGATTAACGAGCTAGTCAAGTAGAGGCATACTAGTGACACTCTGTTTGTCTATGTATTCACACATGTATTATGTTTCCGGTTAATACAATTCTAGCATGAATAATAAACATTTATCATGATATAAGGAAATAAATAATAACTTTATTATTGCCTCTAGGGCATATTTCCTTCACTAATTAGATAATCTCTTGCCTGGGTGAATCTATGCCAATTGTTCAGTATCTCTTTTTTTTATCACAAGGCCCCGAAGGTATCATTCAAAATTTGCAGATGATTAGTAAAGTGTCAAACACATATGGCTTCTGCCATCTGGTAGATGAAACTGGATTGTAAAAATGACTACTTTATTTTCAAATGGAGCCTGCTGTGCGCATATCAAGTGCATGTATAAATTAGTATCATTTTTTCTGCACATTGAGCTTATGATTTTTTTTCTGAATAACGTGTCATATTTTGATTCCTACCAAAATGACCATTGTTATGTGCTTTCTCGACATTTTGTATGTCACCTATGGCGACAATAATTTTATTTTTTGGGGGGATTTGATTGTGCTCTGTCAGATCTATGTATCTATATGGGTGATAGTTATTTTTTTTAATAATGTAACCTCTCAATTTCTAGTTCTCTTGAAGGGTACATTATGAGCATGTAAACTTCTCTAACAATCAAATTGCCACATAAACTGTTTTATTTTGGTAGTGTACTGTCTTAAGCACTCATCAAAGCAGCAGAGCTATCGCACAATTATTTCCCTACTTATACCTTTTTACACTTTTATATGTGCACCTTCTTCTGGTATTTTTTTATGACATTCATTCTTGTGTCTGAAGTCTTGATGTGTGCAGAACTACTTCCGCGGTGGAACGATATTTGGTGAGCCAGGGTGTGTCACATGTTCTCACAGCCTGCCGTCATCAATCAAGGTGGGCATCGGTCAATATCGAGCTTGACGAGTACTTCCTCAAGGCTGATGTCCGCTCTTGACGTGTCACTAAGCTGCTACTTTTTTTGACAGATTGGCAAGGAGACACTTGGGTAGGAGAAAAGGAAACGGGAGAGCATGAGAGAGGAAGACGTCGAACACGTACATACATAAGAACCTTTCACTATGTTCCATTTTGCTACAAGATGTTCATAACCTAAGTAATGCAGACAGATTTACATATTTTGTGTGATGGTAGTATTCATCATAGTTTTATGTTAACCAACCATGTTGATTATCCTACTTCATGTTCGTGTCAATCCAAACTCATCATATCACTCTCGATTTTTAGTCATGCTTGCAGCTTTGATCTGCAACTATACGCAGAAAGAATGTCTTAGGCTCAAGGTACTGTTGAAACTTGGACGTCATCCAAATCATATGCTTTTTGGGTTGTACGAGCTTAGACTATCTATTGCATTCATCCTGGCTCAAAATTTCCAGTTTGTAATTGTCCATGATGACGGCACAACACACATAGTGCTTGCTTTGTTAAGATTTTTATGTTCTCAAGGATGTTAAAGGGTTCCTCCTGGGAACCAAGAGGACAGCCTTGAACTCAAGCTGCCTCTTCACAGAGAAGTGCTTGAACGCAAAGATGCTCCTCCCGAGTCATTTGACAGATATAGAACTAAGATTTTATGAAGTAACCTGAAGGTCAGATGTGTTTTGTAGTAACTATATCTCTTTTGTTATCTTTTTTTTCTTTATGATTGGGAGTAGTATATGTTGTTTTAGAGGGTCTAATTATCAGAAAATAAGATTTTGTTCTTTTGTTTCTGTACTCAATGTAATTCATGTTTCCTTTCATTTAGTTATGAGAGGAACTGCTTAAGTTTTATTTCAACTAATTCGTTGCAAAAAAAGATATTAAAATAATATTTTGAATTGATAAAAACATAATATATATAAAATACAACATTTTGAAGAGGGTTCAAACACAATGGTGACAAAAAAGGTGAAGGAAAAGGAAGGGTAAGGACAAAGATATGATGTGAGGAGGGAGTGGTTAAAGAAACACGACCATGCCTACGAAGAAAGAAGCGGAAGAAATAATTAATTTGTTGTTATAGGAATTGAAACAATCATGCTTCACTATGTTCTCGGTTCACCCGTAGCAACGCACGAGCATTAAACTAGTTGCATTATGATTGTATAAACATACGGGACTCCGTATAATAATAATTATTGTAAACCCGTCAAACTCATCTTCCTCGTGACGGGTTTAGAGAATAATCTCGTCACAATAACAACCAACAGACATACATCGGCTGCCATACTACAATATCCGCCTATCCGAAATGCACTCATCTGCATCTACAGAATTCGGCCTCCACATCCAGCACCAAAGCATCACCCACTAGCCAGAAAAGCGCATTATACTCGGACAAACTTAGCCCCTTATCTCCTATCACAAGACCCAACTTACAACTTAACAAAGCCCTATGTCAGTCAGTATGCCAAATAACAATAACATTTCCCAGCCATAGAGAACGAGCAGAACCATCAGAAAAGCAACACGCTTCGCACCCCCACTTGATCAAGGTCCGGTCACGGCTCACTTGGCTCGGCTTCTTCTCTTATTCCAGAGCCGTTTGTTGGGCTCGCGAGAAAAGCCGCAGTCGGAATAAAGTTGGTTAAGCGCGCAAGCGCGCGCGCCAATATTAATCGGCCCCCTCCCCCTCCACTTCGCCCCAACCCCCGGCCCTTTTACCCGCGCCTGCCCACCACCTTGCCTCCCACTGCCTGCTCCCTCCCACCCCACTCGCAGACCCCGCCCGCCGCGCACCGAGGAAGGAGGGAGGGGGGGCTCAGCGCGGCGCGGCCATGGCCGACGCGTCCGCCTTCCCCTACGGGCTGCGCGTCCTCGTCGTCGACGACGACCCCACCTGGCTCAAGATACTCGAGAAGATGCTCCGCAAGTGCTCCTACGAAGGTTCGAATCTTCGCCTGCTTTCCTCTTCGGGTTCTCGATCGGCTTGGCGTGGCGGCTACGCCGTCGCCTCCTCTCCTGTGGGTGTATGTGCATCCGTCCGTCGCCTATGCATGTCTGGTGCTTGTTTAAATTACCCAGTGGAATTGGTTGAGACTACTCGCTATAATTAAATTATTGTGGGTGTGTGTGTGTGCGTTCTGGAATTGAGTGGACTTTTCGGACCTTGTCGATCGAATTTAGGCTGTTTGGGGAACTATCTTTCATAGATTTGTAGTATCATCCAGCGATTTGCCTGCTTTTGGGCTCCTTTTTGTGTCTGTTTCTGCTTGTGTATATGTATGTGACTGGTTGGTGTCAACCGTGAGTGACCGGGTGGGAGCAGCAGAGGCCTTGTCCATTTACCCTTTTTGGCTAAAATTTCGTATAGCGAACAACATATGCATTTCGAGGCTGTGCCCACTTTTAGGTGATGATGATTGCTCAATTATTTGGATGGATGTCTTGCTTCTCCAGAGAGCAGTTGGTATCACTGCTGCATCAGTTTTGTTTCTTTTGAGGTGCTGCGTGATTTGCTTTTGAGGCAACTCCTGTGCAATTTACCAGGAACCACGCATTAAAATTCAGAGCGTGTAGTTCCGATGATATCTTCTTTGCAGTCTTTCACCATTTAGGTGTTATATTTCTGTGACACCAGTGACTGGGGACTTTAAGGGCTATGTAGAAAATTCAGTTTTAACATACAGTACTTACCTGTCCTTTTGGTAGACCTATTGCCAATTATCACTACTGAGTGGTCAGGTCAGTGTTCTTAACTAACTTAACTACCGATCTATTAGCTTCTCCGTTTTGTGTTTTGCGCCAGCGCAGAAACCAGTTTTATGCCTCCATATTTATGTTAATAGTCATGATTCTTTTTGTGCGATGAATGATGATGAGTTATCTGTTTATCGGTTAGACTAAACTAGTTATTATCTACCTGCAGTTACCACTTGCGGCCTAGCTAGAGTTGCTCTTGAAATTCTCCGGGAGAGGAAAAACAGGTTCGACATTGTGATTAGTGATGTCAACATGCCAGATATGGATGGCTTCAAGCTTCTTGAACACATTGGACTTGAGATGGATCTACCTGTTATAAGTTAGTATCCAACACCAAATCTGTCTTCCTGCAATTTTCGAAGAAGAAACGATATATTTTATTCAGTTTGAATATCTACTCAAAACTGCCAAACTGCTACACTCTGTTTTCACAGTGATGTCCATTGATGGGGAGACAAGTAGGGTGATGAAAGGTGTCCAGCATGGTGCTTGCGATTACCTCCTTAAGCCCGTTCGGATGAAGGAACTCCGGAACATTTGGCAACATGTATACAGGAAGAAAATGCACGAGGTTAAAGAGATCGAAGGTCATGATAGCTGTGATGATCTCCAGATACTAAGATATGGTTTCGAGGGATTTGATGAGAAGGGCCTATTTATGACAGTTGATTCCGATGCCACGAGGAAGAGAAAAGATGTGGACCACGGAGATCAGGACTCCAGTGACGGTGCTACTGCTAAAAAGGCTAGAGTAGTCTGGTCTGTTGATCTGCATCAGAAGTTTGTAAATGCTGTGAACCAAATTGGATTCGACAGTGAGTGCTCTCTGAAATATCAGTTACCTTCCTATATATTTATCAGTTACCTTCCTATAAATTTATCAAATGAGCATGATCCTCATTCCAAAAGGGCAAATGTCGTCATTTTGCAGAAGTGGGGCCGAAGAAAATATTGGACCTGATGAACGTGCCGGGCTTAACAAGAGAGAATGTTGCTAGCCATCTTCAGGTATGACATGATGTTCAAATGGTAAATTGCTATGGTCTATTTTCTTGAAAAAGGAACCGAGTTCATAAAGAGGGCGTTAAATTAGATTTTTAATAAAATCAAGAAAGTTTGTATACAGGACACACTAAATTCAGATAATTACACCATGACTTTTCTCCAACTCCCTATACCTGGTGTGTCATGACAAATTTGTGCAACTTTGAAACTCACAAATCAGGTGTATGAAAAGCAGTAAAATTGGAATTTATAATCTGATGCAGGTAGTTTCTCGTGCAATAAAGGATCACCTTTTTTTTAAATAACACAAGATCACCTTTGTCAGAGTTCCCCCTAGAAGTAAGTGAAAGGAGATTCTTGGTTCAGTAAATGACAGAAAAAGGGATGTTGTGGTGTTGCAATGAGTTCCCGCCATGTGCATTCTTTCCCTGTGCCATGCTCATGGGTCATGACAAAGCTCCTATTTGATCATTGGTCGAGCTACTGTAGGAACATATACTTTCTGAGTAGCTCCCTTGTAAAAAAACTTTTTTGCAGTTTATATTAACCTGAATCCTTACCTTTAACTGTCAAATATCACATACTCAAATTTACATACAAATTCATGTGAATTCTGAAGCACTTACCCAACACTCTAGAATTCAGGTAAAATCATTGTATTCCTGAAAACTAAGGGATGGTTTTCTAGTATTCATCAGAAGAAAATTGTTAATGCAGAAATATCGCCTATACTTGGGGAGGCTGCAAAAGCAGAACGAGGAAAGGATATTGGGCTCTGCTAGGCAAGATTTCAGCACTAAGGGACCATCATCAGAGAACCTTAACCTCAGAAGCTCCTTCCAAGAGCAACCAAGCAACACTTCCAGTGGATATCCACATGCTTCCCAGAAGATACAAGGCCAGAGCAGTGTGTCAGATTCTCAGTTAGAAGAAACCAAGCGCACGGTCCCCTTACCGGCGCCAGATAGAAGCATGAATTCTGTAAGTTCAGCTGCCGAACCTCAGAATGTTGCCGGTGTTTCACCAATAGGCGGCGTGCTGTCGTTCAAAGGTTTGCCAGTGAATCAGGACAGGAAGCCATCAGAAACCATGATCCTGGAATGCCAGGCCTGGACTGGAGGAGTGCCAGCAAAGCAGTTCATGCAGTACCCAAAGCACAACCATGCACGCTGCGACTTGTTAGGGGATTATGCATGCCTACCAAAGCCAGACTTGGAACACCCCACTGCTCCTGGCCATTTGTTTACACCACCGCCGCTTATCTCAATGAGTTGCAGTACGGAGATGGACGCCAGAAACTTCTCAGATGTGAAGCCAGCCCTTCTTGACTGCATCAAGTCCTTCTCCCCGGCGTTGACATGTACAGCTGATTCGGTTTCTGTTCAGATCAGTGACAGTGTTGTGACCTCAACCGATGCTGCTGACCGGAAGTTTTCCAGTGTGGAAGGTCTGCCTAGCACTAAAGATTGTTACTTCGGCCAGACAAGCAACCAAGGCTCCTGGCTTCGTTCGCAAGAGGAGCCAAGCATCATATGCGGGGCGGATTTTGCTTCTCTGCCCGAGGATCTCCCCGGCTACCCACTTCAAGGAGGTGTCTCCTTTGAGAATGTAGGGCTGAGTAGCATTGATTTGTTTCACTACAATGACGCGATGATACTATCTGGGCTACAAAGTAACTGGTATGATGATCAAGACCACTTCAGCAGCGAAACGACGGACTACCCGTTGATGGATGGATGCCTCTTTGCATAATCCCCCCTTCTGTTCGGCCATGCCGTTTTGCGAGGAGAGGATGGTGTTGTTTGGTATGTCTCCATATAGCACCTCTTGTAGGGCTGCAGTGTTCTAACTTGATCCTTTGGTGGAAGGATCTAATTGTAGTAACTCCACTTTTGATAAAAATGTCTGTATTATAGACCGTGCCATGGTATAATCTATAAATACTCTTCGATGATCTCTCAAAGTATATATATGGAGACTGCCGAATATTTGCTTTCAGAGACGATAACTGCTGTAGATGCTCTCTTGGGAGCAGCATTGCGGACTGTATGTGATATTTTCATTGCACATTACAGGCAAACACTCCAACTTTTCGGTTTCAGGTTGGCCAGGCAGGTTTCTTCTTCTCCCCACGACTGCTGATCTAACCTGAAAGAATTTCTAAGGTGGTGTAGCGGTCAGCGGAGTTTGATGCAAACCAAAACTAATCTAGCAGCTGCAAAGTTGCAATCATAACCAGTTTGCATCACAATCGCACTGGAACTCACTTGCTGCTGCACCAACTGAACTGTCTGCCTCCGGCCAGTATGCAGGACATCAGTGTGTGAGTCTGTTGTTATGCCAAGAATATGAACACTCCGGAGTGAATTTTTGTGACCGACAAAATCATGTACTCCTCTGTCTCAAAATTTAAGGCGTTTTTTAACAATGGTACATTATCCCCAAATTAGTGTCGGTTGATTTATGTAAGGCGTCCAAAAGTTTCAAGGTTTACCCATTGACCAACAATAATCCAATATTTTTTACTATATTT
Organism: Triticum aestivum; assembly: GCF_018294505.1. Classification (NCBI taxonomy): domain Eukaryota; kingdom Viridiplantae; phylum Streptophyta; class Magnoliopsida; order Poales; family Poaceae; genus Triticum; species Triticum aestivum. The sequence goes on from NC_057802.1 coordinate 500,658,705, forward strand.
TTATTAATAAAAGCAGTTTTTTTTTGCGAGAAACTTCTAATTTATTCATCTTTAATCATGGCAGTACAAAGAACAACAGAGATAAATAAAACCACGAGCAGGGTATTACACACAAGCTTTGAATTCCCTGTACACTTCTTTCGGTCATTGTATTACGCAATCCAATATGGTAGCTCATGAATTGGCGAAGATGGCTAGGGGTCCCTCTTGTAATAGTTTCTTTGATGAACCTCCTAGTGAGTCTTACTTGATGATGTAACTTTGATCGTGGTTTAATAAGAGAGGTTTGATTTTTTTTAAATGAAAAGGTATTACACACAGGCTTTGGACATTACCCAAAATCGGCACTGGCTTTGACTTTTTAGGGTGTTTACGTAAACCCGCCTGGTTGGCGTACTCCTGAGCACCCGTCGCCTTCCGTCAGTAGACGAATCCTTCAGGGTCAGAGGCTCGGGCACAAAGCAGCGAGAAGACGAAGGTGAGGCCTAAGGCAGGATCCGGGCGCGAGATCCGCCACCCCACCACCAATGGCGGCGGCGATCGCCGGCGCGGTGGCGGCCGCGCTCCTGCTGCCGCTGCTGTGGCCGGCCGTGGCGGTGTCTGCCGCGGGGGAGGGGCGGCGGCTGCACACGCTCTTCTCGGTGGAGTGCGGCGACTACTTCGACTGGCAGGCGGTGGGGCTCCTCCACAGCCTGCGCAAGGCCGGGCAGCCCGGCGGCGTCACCCGCCTCCTCAGCTGCGCCCCCGACCAGCTCGCCTCCTACCGCGGCCTCCGCATCGGCCACACTCTCCAGGTCCCCTCCTACAGCCGCCACCCCCGCACCGGCGACTGGTAGGTAACTCTCCTCGCCGCTTGCACATTCAGCACGCATGCTCCTCTCCTCCTCGTTCCCCCATTTGCTACCCTGCGCCTCGCCGAAGCCGAGACGTCTGGGGTTAGGATTTGGGACGGAGTTACGAAATTAGTTACATCCCGCATGGTGTGCTTCTGCATTTGGTGAAGTTTATAGCGCTTGATTTGGGCGAAGTGCTTGATTTGGCAGGCCCTCTGTGGAGTGAACTAATTGGGGTATAGATGAATACGAGCTTCGAAGATTTCCTCATTTGGAATGGAAGTGGCCTTAGTGCGCCTTGTGTCATTTTGTGTGTGCAGGTACCCGGCCATCAACAAGCCTGCAGGGGTGGTGCATTGGTTGGAGCACAGTCCAGAGGCGGACAACGTCGATTGGGTCGTGATCTTGGATGCAGACCAGATTGTTAGAGGCCCGATTATTCCTTGGGAACTCGGAGCTGAAAAAGGCAAGCCTGTTGCAGCTTATTACGGGTATGGTTTCAGTCAGCAATTTAGAATTGATGATCCTTCTGTCCATTTTCTGCTTAATATGGTAATGAGGAATTGGGCGATGGTAGTAAATTTAGTTACTGAAATAGTACTGTACCACGTCAATGGTTTAGGCACTGGTGACTCATCCTTCCTCGTGGAGCATGCCTTTTGTACTGAGTGTCACTTTGTTAACTCAGGTTCAGTTTGCCGTTGGTATCTGGTACCAAGTGTTTGATTCTTCTTCGTCCTTCTTTCTAAACTTGTTAGAGCAACATAGAAAATTCTAGTATAAATTTGAATTGTAGCACAAAGCAAGTCTATATAACACATTACCTACGCAAACGTTATCTCTGGTTCCTCGCTTGGTAGCTAGGTATTTCATATCATTGTCTGACTGGAAGTCTGGAACTCAGCCTCCGATTTATCTTATTCACGTATTCTCTTAACTAGGTACCTGAAGGGTTGTGATAACATCCTTGCACAGTTGCACACTGCACATCCAGAATTTTGTGACAAAGTTGGCGGAATTCTGATCATGCATATCGATGACTTAAGGGCTCTAGCCCCTCTGTGGTTGTCAAAAACTGAAGAAGTGAGGCAAGATAAGTCCCACTGGTCAACTAATATTACTGGTGATATATATGGCATGGGGTGGATCAGTGAGATGTATGGGTACTCATTTGGCGCTGCAGAAGTAAGCTCGATTACTCTTCTTCGCTATATTATGCATTGTGAAAGCAAATATTTCTTGAGTATATTTTATGTGGTTTTACATATTACCTTCATTGTATAATACTATAATCCTCTTCGACAGGTAGGTCTAAGACACAAGATAAATGATGACATAATGATCTACCCAGGCTATACTCCAAGAATTGGCACTGAGCCACTTATCCTGCACTATGGTTTGCCATTTAAAGTTGGAAATTGGTCCTTCAGCAAGTTAGAACACCATGAGGATGGTATAGTTTATGACTGCAACCGCTTATTTCCTCCACCTCCATTCCCTAGAGAGGTAAACAGTCTTCCTAACCATATTTTGGGATGTTCTCACTGGTAGGCAGTAGCTAGCTATGCTGTATGCGACTATTTAATGTTACTAACTTTATATAGGTTGAGGTGATGGAATCTGACCCAAATGTGAAACGGGCCTTATATCTAAGCATCGAGTGCATTAACACATTGAACGAAGGGCTTCTTTTGCATCACACATCTGTTGGCTGCCCGAAACCACAGTGGTCAAAATACTTGAGCTTCCTTAAAAGCAAAAGGTTCTCAGAGCTTACAAAACCAAAGTACTGGAACAGTCTAAAAGTTGAAAACAAATTGACTGTACAGCATGTTGCATTGTCCAAAAGCAGACATCCAAAAATACACACCCTTTTCTCAACCGAATGTTCGTCGTATTTTGACTGGCAAACTGTTGGGCTCATGCACAGCTTTCGTATAAGCGGTCAGCCTGGTAATATTACACGCTTATTGAGTTGTACAGACGAGGAATTGAAGAATTACAAGGGCCGTGACCTTGCTCCCACACATTATGTTCCATCTATGAACAGACACCCACTGACAGGGGACTGGTATAAACTTCTGGCTTAATAATGCGCTCAAAACTTTTGCTCGGTACGTAATCTTTTACTTGTTCTTCTTAGGTACCCAGCAATTAATAAACCAGCAGCAGTTCTCCATTGGATTAACCATGTGCAGACTGATGCTGAGTTCATTGTTATCTTGGATGCTGATATGATCATGAGAGGTCCCATCACTCCATGGGAGTATGGTGCAAAACTTGGTCATCCTGTTTCAACTCCCTATGAGTAAGATTCTTATCTGGTGCTGTGTAATTTGCAGCATGTGTTGCTGTGGTTTAGTGATATTACAATTCCTGTTTACAAGATATGTTGAGAGGTTCTTCTAGCATCACCTGCATGCTGAGTTTCCACAAATCTTAGTGCACATCCAAGAGTTCGTTGAACCAACTTACCTCTTGCGTACTTCAAGATTTGTGCAAGTCTCATTGCAGGTTGAGGCAGTGATGCATTTAATAACTGCATATGAGAGAACCATGTAATAATATCATCCTTTCTGTTTGTCAGTTATCTCATTGGGTGTGATAACATACTTGCCAAGATACACACTCGCAATCCATCTGCATGCGAAAAGGTTGGTGGTGTCATTATCATGCATATTGATGATCTCCGACGTTTTGCTATGCTGTGGCTGCACAAATCAGAAGAGGTTCGGGCAGACAAAGATCACTATGCGACAAACATTACTGGTGATATATATGCCTCTGGCTGGATAAGTGAGATGTATGGTTACTCTTTTGCAGCAGCCGAGGTATGTGTAGTGGTTTATCTTTTCCCCTTTTGTTCTTGCAACTGCAAGCATATGTCTGCAACTGGCTGCACCGCATTAGAACTTACTGGCTATATTGAATCATTTTAAAACCTCTAGATGTTTACATCAATGCAAATATGGTGCTTGTAACTTCTAGAGATAGTCTATGGAGAGCGTGCGCTAATAAGTTCGAGAAAGCTAGCATGGTTAGCTTCAGTTGGCAGTTAGATCTCACGGTGTCATTATAAGTTTGAAAGCTAGTATGGATAGCACCAGCTGGCAGTTAGCATTCATAAGTTCTAGAAATCTAGTATAGACAATGAACTATAAGGGCCGTGATCTTGTCCTTCTCTGAAAATTGGTTTATCCCCTTATCTTGCTGCTTGACTCTTCTTCACTTGTCATGCAGCTTAACCTAAGGCACATCATAAAGAGTGACATATTAATATATCCAGGCTATGTTCCTCTGCCTGGAGTAAATTACAAGGTTTTCCATTATGGGCTGAGATTTGGTGTTGGTGATTGGAGCTTTGACAAGGCTGACTGGAGAAATGCTGATATTGTAAACACATGTTGGGCCAAGTTCCCTGAACCACCTGATCCATCTGCTATCACGAAAGGCGATCAAAATGCACGGGAGAGGGATCTTCTCAGCATCGAGTGTGGCAAGGCTTTGAACAAGGCCCTATACTTGCACCACAAACGCCGAAATTGCCCTCGACTAAGCACCACCATAGGCAGCATCTCGAAGAAAATTGAGGAAGTTTTAACCTCCAATAAATCAGAGAGAGTTACACAACGGTCGTCCACGACTACAATTGGACGAAATGTGGAGCCCATGGATGTGACCAGGCAGCAGGCTGTTGAAAGAGCCACAGACACTGTATCACGTGTACATGGATCAAAGAGACTAGCGAGATCATCAAAAATGTGGATTTTTGCTGTTTGGGCAATATCTGTGGTAGTTTTCTTACTGGTAATCTCGATGTTTTTCTCGGATCGAAGGAGAAGTGCTTCGAGATCTAGGGCTTCCAGAAGCCAGAAGGCCCACAATTTAACTATGAAACAAACAGTATGATCACAAGTTTATGCGTTTGCCAATACAGACATAAAGGGGGTACAGTACAAGGAGTCTAGAAGCTAACAACACCTACATGAGCTATTTGAAGAAGCCGGAGCTGATTAACCATGTGAATTCCTTATTTGTTGACAAGTTTTTTTAGTGCTATTAGTAGATTTTGTTGCAACTACTGTAGCTAACGTTGTTATGTTCAATTCCTATAGGTGTTTGTTTTGCTTGGTGTAATTGATACGCTTTTGTATTGTTTTCCCTAGTCAATTAAGGTGTCTATGTGTAGAAAGTTGTATGTGATTAACTAGCATACAGATAGAATAAACATTTTGGTCACACAATCCCTCTGGACTGTGCTATAGAAAATTACATACGTGTTTTCTTTGATTGCATCTTGTTTCCCTAGGTAATTTAGGATTGTGGTATACATACATATTGCCTTTGAAACTCTTGTGACAACTAGATCAGCACATGCCAGTACATTTTACATGATAATAATTGTTGTAATAACAGGCAAGTTTTTCTAATAACCAAAAAATAAGTACTCCCTCTATCAACTAATATAAGAGCGTTTAGATCACTAAGATCATAGGTTTATCTTTTCTCTCCTTAATTCTGGATCGACCAACTCCATTCATTGGGCGATGTGTAGAGTTGATGTGAGGTTGTAGGTGGACCTTTCTACAATATAGCTACACGGTCGGTCATTGCCGGTGGTCTGTATGGCGGTCGCATCGCTTCGGAGGCTGTTGAGCAGGCCATCAATGTGTTGCCGCTTCGGAGGCTGTTGAGCAGGCCATCAATGTGTTGCCGATGGTGCCTCGTCGGTGGCTGCGAGGGACAACCGTGTGGCCTTGCCGTCATCGGTGCAATGTGTGGCGCCCTGAGATAGAGGGTAGTACCTTCTCACTAGCTCGAATACGACCACTTAGGCCCTGTTCGGCAGGCCTTCACTCCCCGCTTTCCAACTCCTAACTCCGAAAAGGTGGCCTACAAGCCGCTTCGCCCCGCTCCGGGAGAGGCATGGAGCCAACACGTTCGGTGCCACTCCGTAGCTACTCCAACCGCTTCATGAGCTGAGCTACGGAGCGGAGGCCTGCCGAACAAGCACTTACCCTGCGGTTATGGCATTTGTTGCCCCCTAGGGCGGCGTGGTCCGCACAGCCGCTCTGTCTTCTAGTTTTTTCACATCTTTAAATGACAAAAAGTATTCTATAAAAACATCTCTAACAAATTCCCTTTCCCGTCCTTACTCTTTGAGTTGAGCCAAAAAAGCTTCTCCAACGACTCTCCTTTTTCCAGTAAATTATCGGTGATAAAAAACGCAACCTCTCCATATAGAGGGGTCAAGGGGGAGAATAACTCCCCCGTGTGAGGGATGTTGCCCCTCTCACAATACCATCCAACACCATGGGCCCATATGTCACACACTGCCCTCCCACCCGTTGTCGCCGCTGATTAGCACTGCCGTCCATCAGCACCACCGCCAACCGCCATGCCATTGCCGCCGTCTGCCAAAGAGAGAGGAAGGGTATCATACAATACTTCATTTATTTAGATGTAGACTCATTTTGCTTCGGGAGGCGTTATGTTACGGTAACATATTATGTTACCACAAACATCTACTACCTCCGTCCTGGTTTATCGGTCTTCATTGTATTTTGTGCCACATTTCAACCATAAATTTAACTAACAAAATGTTTATGTATGTCACAACAAATTATATCTTGAAAATTATGTTCAAATACAAATTCAACGATATAACTTTTGTTGACATCCATTAACATTTTGTTAGTTAAATCTTTGGTCAAAGTTTGGCATAAATTTCAAAGTGGACCCCTAAACTAGGGCGGAGGTAGTATTTCTTTATTAACTACTCCCTTCATCCCATAATATAAGATGTTTTTTGACACTACGTGTACTTTCTATATAAACGAATTTGCTTTGGTATGCGTTATGTTACTAGTTAAGTTACTCCCACTATGACCAGCTTGAGAGGATATACTGGAACCTGTTGAAGATTCTCTTATAGAAATAGCATAACAAGTCAGAAAAAACACCCCGCAAAAATGTGATTTCGCAAAAACGACTCTATTTTTTTTTGATCAAGCAAAAACAAGTCTAGGAAAAACAGAGAACAAACGCCTTACGCGAAGCCCAACCAAAGGCCCATGTTACCATCTCAGCCCAGGAGCATATGATACCACCCGCCCGTCGCCATCTCTCCCTCGCCTCTACTTCCCCACTAGCAGTCGCCAGTCCACTCCACACGGCGGAAACCATTTCGAAACCCCATCCCGAAAATCCCCCGCCCCCCCGAAAACTTTCCCGCTCGAACCCCCCAAACCCTAGCCGGATCTCCCGCCGGCGACGCCCCCGGCGGCCGGCGAGATGCACATCAAGGAGGTCTGCCTGGAGGGCTTCAAGTCGTACGCGGGGCGGACGGTGGTGCCGGGGTTCGACCCGCTGTTCAACGCCATCACCGGGCTCAACGGCTCCGGCAAGTCCAACATCCTCGACTCCATCTGCTTCGTGCTCGGCATCACCGACCTCCGCGCCGTGCGCGCCGCCTCGCTCCAGGAGCTCGTCTACAAGCAGGGCCAGGCCGGCGTCACCAAGGCCACCGTCTCCATCGTCTTCGACAACTCCGACCGCGCCCGCTCCCCGCTCGGCTACGAGGACTCGGCCGAGATCACCGTCACGCGCCAGGTTACGCATCCCCACCCCCCTGCCCCGACTTGCGCTGCCCGCCTGTCCTTTTGACGCCTCCCTATGCGTGTGATTGGGTTCCGTGGGTGAATTTCTGAAGGGGATTTGGTGCGTCCCTTACACTTCTGTCCTTAGTGGTTCAAATTTGACGCTAATTGTTCAGTCGGGAGTTGTTGTCCGTCTGCCCGTTGGTTCTCGAGATCGTGATACTGACTGGAGGTGGATTTTAGAAAGGATTTTAGGAGTTTTGTACTATGGATATGGTCTAGATTTAGGTCGTTGCGGACTTTTGGCATTCCAGTATTTATGCGGAAGAATGTTTTCCACTAACAGGCAATAATGCCTTGTCAAATTTTCTAATTAATTCACATAATTGTGCATGGATCTGCTTTAACTTAAGTCGCTATCTGCAGTTTATTTAATTTTTGATAGGATTCTTAATCTTTGTAGTGTTTCTGTTGTGGACCATTAGTGCCTCCAGCTTTACTGAATACTGACAAGCTACTCTCTTGTATCTGTAGATTGTAGTTGGTGGACGGAACAAATACCTTATAAATGGCCATCTTGCACAACCTTCCCGGGTGCAGACTCTTTTCCACTCTGTGCAGCTTAACGTGAACAATCCCCATTTTCTAATTATGCAAGGACGTATCACGAAAGTGCTGAACATGAAGCCTCCAGAAATTCTTTCCATGTTGGAAGAGGCCGCCGGCACAAGGATGTATGAAATGAAGAAGGAATCTGCTCTTAAAACACTTGAGAAGAAGCAGAACAAAGTTGAGGAGATCAATAAACTTCTTGATGATGAAATCCTTCCTGCATTAGAGAAACTTAGGAAAGAGAGGTGCCAGTACATGAAATGGGCCAATGGTAACACTGAACTTGACCGACTGAAAAGATTCTGTATTGCATATGAGTTTGTTCAAGCTGAGAAGGTGCGAGAAAGTGCACTCAGTGATGTCAAACAAATCCAGGGAAAGATTGTTGAACTGGATGAAAGCACAGAAAAGCTAAAAGCAGACATAGATGAAATGGACAAAAACATAGCTACCTTAACTGCTGAAAAAGAAGCCAAACTGGGCGGTGAGATGAAGGTTTTGTCAGATAAAGTGGATAAGCTCTCACATGCACTTATTAAGGAAACTTCTCTGATGGATAATCAAGAGGAAACTCTAAGGTCAGAGGAAAAGGCTGCTGAAAAGGTAATGCATTATTTATTTTCACGTCCCTCAGTACCCACATTTATTCCAAAATACTTACAGTGTGGCATATATGCCATCTGTTTATAGATCCTGAAGAACATTGAGGACATCAAGAGATCTATTGTTGAAAGAGATGCAGCTGTAAAAAATGCAGAGGACGGTGCATCTGATATGAGTAAGAGAGCAGAGGATCTGACAAAGGAGATAGATGATAGCGAGAAAGAATATCAGGTATGCAAACTTTTGCAAATTATAGAATGTATAAACTGACAACTTGACTTTGAGTTCCTGGATACTAAATTCTACTTTACACAGGGTGTGCTGGCAGGAAAAAGCAGTGCGAATGAGAAGAAATGCCTAGAAGATCAACTTAGAGATGCAAAAGCTGCTGTTGGAGAGGCAGAATCTGGACTAAAGCAGTTGACGACAAAAATAAGCCATTCTGAGAAGGAGCTGAAAGAGAAGAAAGCTCAGATGAAATCCAAGCGTGATGAAGCTACTGCAGCTGAGAAAGAGCTGAAAGCTAGGACAAAAGACTTGGATGCTATCAAGGCATCCATGGGGTCTATAAATTACGGAGAGGGCCAGATGGAAGCTCTGCAAAAGGTATGCAAAAAAGATCATTTTCCTGTGGCATAAATGGTGCATATTACTATTTTAGAAGTTCCTTAACGGGTAAGCAATGTTTGGGAACTGTTTTTCATCACTCTTTGTGTTCTTCCATCATTCATAGGATCGATCAACAGAGGTAGAGGTGGTTCAAAAATTGAAGGACAAAGTTCGTGCACTTTCTGGTGAGCTGGGCAATGTGAACTTCAGCTATCAAGATCCTGTCAAAAAATTTGATAGATCAAAAGTCAAAGGAGTAGTTGCGCGGCTTATTAAGATAAAGGATAGCTCCACGGCAACAGCATTGGAGGTCTGTTTCAGCAAACTCCTCATTTTGGTTCTGAAGTTGATTTCCCCTTTCAGTGAAGGAACTGGTTTGGATGCATCAGTTTAATTCCTAGTCAAATTATGCAGGTTGCTGCTGGAGGCAGGCTATATAATGTGGTTGTTGACACAGAAACCACAGGAAAGCAGCTCCTACAAAACGGAGGGCTCAAAAGGAGGGTAACCATAATACCGTTGAATAAAATCCATACAGGCACTATACCTGATAGAGTCCAGCAGGCGGCTCGTAGAATGGTCAGTGAATGTTTTGTTTTCATTCGTTGGATATAACCTTTTTGCTGACTTTTGAGAATGTTATACTGATTTGTATGTATGTAGGTTGGAGCTGAAAATGTAACATTAGCTCTAGAATTGGTTGGCTATGACGAAGAAGTAAAGGTTAGTATTTTCATCCTATGATTGTATAATTTGTATTAGTTTTTACAGTATTCTGCACTATGTATATGCCTTGTCATTCATTATATCAACAATCTTAAATTTTGAAGAGATTCCTTATTGCAGAATGCTATGGCTTATGTCTTTGGCTCGACATTTGTATGTCGAAATATGGAGGCAGCAAAGGAGGTAATGTAGCTTTCTTCAGAAATATGTTCTAGTCATTCTAGTTCTAATTGAGTCTGCCTATCCAAGTATAATATATATTCAGTGTTGGTTCTTACTGATACAGTTGATTCTCTTGTTATAGATTGCCTTTAATAGGGAAGTTGGCAGTACAAGTGTGACTCTTGAAGGTGACATTTTCCAGCCTAGTGGGCTATTGACCGGAGGTAGTCGCAGGTAATATTATGTCACATTTCACATTTCACTTGGTGTTAATGTATGCATCTGATTTATTTTCAGATGAATTTTGAAATGGGTGTTCCTTTCCTTTGCCTTCCTGTTGTTTCGGATCATGTAGTACATTTCTTTTATCACCCCTCGGCTTTAAAACTGTCAAAGTAGCCCCAAAGGAATTGACTACTGTTTAAATAACCCCCGAGACGGTTTTGGCACTGTGGTAGGTGACATGGCTGAGGAGGTGGTATGTCACCTCCACATCATGTAAAATGTTAGGAAACAAAATAAGTCAGGAAAATTAGTTTACTTTTAAGTTGAATTTACAAAAAGCCTGTAATTTTAATAATTTTTAAAGGATTCCAAAACGGAAAAACTATACTTTTCGAATTGTTTGGAAATATGAATTGATCAGATTTTTGATTCTGGAACAGATTTTACCTGTTGTGTTGAAATTTCAAAATTAGGAAACAAATGAATTTCTTTTGTCATCCTGGGAACTTTTTTCTAAAATAGGAATAATTTTACCTGGGCCATTTCTTTTACCTGTTAGCTTTTTAGATGATGTGGCGGACAAGTAGGTGCCACATGCTGAATTGTCAACCACCCCGCCTGTCATGGTGGTAAAACCACACTCAGAACGATATATTTTGGGATCATTTTAATGGGATTCAACTGCTTAGGGGCTGCTAAGAGGGTTTTGAAGCTCAAGTGGTTATGTTGACTTGGCCCCAAAACCTCAGGGGGGTGATCTAGACTTTTTCTAAAAACAGTTGTTTTTCCTTAGCATTCTTAAGGGGCTCTAGGGTAGGCAGACATGTTCATCAGGCGTTATTTTTTTGGTACTTGTTGGTCATAGTCAAAATTTCGAGCAGATATTGGGCATCTTTGGCATCTTATAGTTGTATTTTCTGGAGACAAGCTAGATTACTTTCAGAAAACAAAACAAGTATATTGGATTTGTTGTCATTTTATCTACTAATCTGATGAGATAAACACTACAGAGGTGGCGGGGACTTGCTAAGGAAACTCCATGAATTAGCTAAAGCTGAGGCTGATCTCTCTGAACATGAGGACAGGCTCTCTGTTATTGAACAGAAGGTATTCACTTAATGCAATGCCACTACATGCTATCCTGTTTTCTTTTGAGTACATATGTATTTATAGTACTCTTCATGATCCGGGATCTTCTTATGTTATGTGATTATGTGATGTGATACTACAATATTCTCTACAAACCACATTTTGCTGTTAAATATCTGCCTTCATCTGTGAACTGAAAGTTTGTAAAACTTTGGTTTTGCAACATAAGAAATAAATGACATTAGCATGTATACACGATGGTCAAGAAGGAAAATTAATTTATGGTGCTACCAATTAAAATCTAATTGATCATGCATTGTACATTAAACACACATTAGTTTTTGTTTGTTTAGTACTGATAATTATCTCTCTTCATTGGTATAAACATGTTATACATTGGCATCATAACATTGGTTAGATTGATTCTTTTTAATGGAATGCTTTACAATTGTCTGATAAGTAGATATTTTGATTTACCTTGTTTTGCAGATTGCTGTGCTCCTGCCTCTGCATAAAAAGTATGCTGAGTTGAAATCTCAGTTTGAACTCAAATCATATGATCTGTCATTATTTCAAAGCAGAGTTGAACAAAATGAACATCACAAGGTATTATTATTTTTATGCCACCAATATGGTTACCTTACCACATTCAGCTTCAAATTGGATCAACAATTGTTCTATTTGTACTTTAGTTAGGTGAACTTGTGAAGAAACTTGAGCAAGAACTCCAGGAATCAAAAGAAGAATTGAAGGAAAAACAAGTGGAGCATAAAAAATGTGTATCCACTGTTTCTGATTTGGAAAAGACAATTAAGACTTATGGCAGTGAACGTGAAGGTAGGCTCAAAGCTCTAGAAAAAAAGATAAAGTCACTGAAATCGGAAATGCAGGCCATGTCGAAGCAATTAAAGGTTGGTTTTCTGACTCTGTTTTTGCCATAGGTGATTTGCATTTGTCACTTGCAATATTATCTAACTTCTAGCTCTAGAATGATTTCTTTATGGTCAGTAGTGTTCTTTTATAGGATTGTCCTTTTCTTTCACGAATGGATTGTCCGGTTATTTTATGACATGCATGTTCTGTTAGATATAGATAACTGAGATACTTTCATTAATCTGCTTATTGTTAAAGATTATAAATTCCGTTGACTGCCATTAGTCAAACACAAGCTCCTGGTGTAGATGCGTGTAAGTTTGCAGGGTACCGTCCTGTTATTGGTCCAGAATCAATGTTCAAAAAAGTGGAAAGCGTAAGGCCAGCATTGGACGCGCTTAAGCACGCTTAAGCATTTTTTAAAATTGGCCAGAATTTGACTGTTTTTGAATAATATGCACAGGAAAATAGGAAACATAGCACATAGATAATTGAAATAGCATCTAAAATGCAGTTCATACCATAGCAAATACACATCACTCATCTGGTTCACACAGCAAGCAAAATAACAACTAAAATGCAGTTCAGTTCAAATAGATATAGCCTAATAGAGATCATGTTGCCAGAATCTGAAGGAAATAGTTCCCAAACGGACCCTAATAATAAGATAAATGGCATATTGCCATTATTGCGCAAGCAGCCAAACAGAAGTAGTTCAAAAACAGCCAAGTTCTGTCCATTTTTTTAAAATGGATTAATCTACCACTTAGGCTTAAAATGCTTTCTTTAACACTGTGCAGAATATATTTGGACTATAGTGTGCCTGGTGACTACTGAATTTTATGTATTATATTATGTTCACAACTTCATTCTGAGTTTTAGTTCAGTCCTGAGCATTAATCCCAGCAGTTTAATGAATAACATATCTGTTGTTTCTATGTTTGCTTATCCTGAATAGGCTTATCAAAGCGAGAGGGAGAGGCTTATTATGGAGAAAGATGCAGTTGCTAATGAACTTGCTTCGCTTGAAGAGCAATTGATAACTTCGAAAGCTCAGATTACTGCGCTGTCTGAAACCTGGGGCACACATAAGAGCAAGGTAGTTCAATATGCGGTGTAATGGCTTATTTGTACTTAACTACCAGGCGTTACATTTCATTAATTAAAGTATTTCCCTTTGTTTCACTGATCACATGCAGGTTGCTGCCACAAAGCTAGAGTATGACCAAGCTGAATCTGAGCTCAATATTGGTCGCTCCAAACTGAAGGAATGTGACTCACAAATAAACAGCATCTCCAAAGAGCAGCAAAAACTGCAGCAGCTACTGGGTGATTCGAATGTCGAAAGGAAGAAAATGGAAAATGAGGTACTTATTGGGTCTAATCTCTGGTGCATATTTTTGCTTTATAACTGAATTTTTTCAGTATTGTACTTACTGGGTATGTGGTGCATATTTCTACTTTATAACTGATGTTTTTTAATACTGTTCTGATTGTGTAGATGGTGAATATTTCTGCTTTTATAACTTACTGTTTTTTAACTTCTTAATATATCATACAGGTTAAGAGGATGGAGATAGAGCAGAAGGATTGCTCTTCAAGGGTTGATAAGCTAATGGAGAAGTACAGTTGGATTGCAACTGAGAAACAATTGTTCGGAAAAAGTGGTACAGATTACGACTTTGCATCGTGTGAACCACACAAGGCGAGGGAAGAACTTGATAATCTCCAAGCTCAGCAATCTGGGTACATCTTCTATCTAAAAAAAAGTGAAATAAGGAAAATTGCAAGTACATCTAATGTTTCTGGATAGTTGTTCTCTTATCAGCTGTTTAATTTTCAATGCAACGAACTGACTTATTACTTCACTGTCAAATGCAGTCTTGAGAAGAGGGTCAATAAGAAAGTTATGGCAATGTTTGAGAAGGCAGAGGATGAATACAATGATTTGATATCGAAGAAAAATATTATCGAGGTAGGTCTTGCACATCTAAATTTCTTGATAACCTGGGATTAATTTTGGTAGCAGCATGCAATATACCTTTTGTTGTCATCTTCAGAATGACAAGTCAAAAATCAAGAAAGTGATAGAAGAGTTGGATGAGAAGAAGAAAGAGACCTTGAAAGTTACATGGCTCAAAGTTAACAAGTAAGTAACCTTTCTGTAATCTTTCCCAGCAGATGCACCACTGCATGAATATTGCTCATACTCTGTAATGATAGTATTCTCTTTACTCACAAATGTACAAAGTTAACTAACCTCTGCTCCTGTAGGGATTTTGGGTCTATATTTGGTACTCTTCTACCTGGTACAATGGCAAAACTTGATCCTCCTGAAGGTGGTACCTTCTTGGATGGTCTTGAAGTTCGGGTGGCATTTGGAACAGTCTGGAAGCAATCTTTGTCTGAACTTAGTGGAGGACAGCGGTCCCTTCTTGCTCTTAGTCTTATTCTGGCGTTACTTCTTTTTAAACCTGCGCCGCTTTACATATTAGATGAGGTATGTCTGCATGTGATTTTGTATTTCAATTGCTTACCGGTTACCACCATCTCTAATCTGGCTGGTCATACTACAAACTAGCATAGCCAATTAAGATTAGCAAGACTGCGATGCAGTGTTCCTCGAAATCACATAACAGATTTTACAGAGACAGTTCACTGACACTCAAAATCAGCTTCAAGGCTGGCTGGAACTTGATCTGTCTTATGATCAGGCATTTTATGATGTTTGGATTTTGGAAATGATCAGTTAACAGTTAAGACTAAAACAACTATTACTGGCCTGAACATGATTCCATGACACCTGGCTGCAAACATTTAGTTTGCTGTTTTATATTTTTCTAGACCATGGTGGAAAGTATACCATGATATGGATTGGGAAGATTGATAGTCTGATACTGCATAGACTCCATAGTGCACCATTGCATGTTATTGTGATGTTTGATCTCCATTGCTTGATACAGTGATTCTGATCTTAACATATAGTGTGATATGGACCTAAAAGTTTGATTATTACCAACACTAGCTTTCAAAAAGAATCAGGCCAATATTTTTCATTTCATGCTCATATGGATAGACTGGTTTATCTAGAAGTCCCTCTTCTGTCTGGTTGGAACCTTTGTTCCTGGCATGCCACATTTGCTGTAGATGTAAATTCTTGAGTTTGAGCAAGATGATTCTACCATGTTTCTTCTTTTTAGTCCCATATGCTCTATGTTTGAGGTATTTGCAAGTTGTTTTGATACACAGAATAAAAATCAAATTAATAATAATGTTCCTTTTCAACTGATCTGGATGTCCCTGTACTGCAGGTTGATGCCGCCCTTGATCTGAGCCATACCCAAAACATTGGTAGAATGATAAAGGCACATTTTCCACAGTCCCAGGTAATCTTGCTCCTCTAGATGGTGCAATCTTGTCATGACTCATGTTCAGTTACCGTCTGTATGTGTGTGTTGGGAACATTGTTTCATCCTTTCAGTTGACGATTCAAATTTGGTCATTGCAGTTCATAGTTGTGTCGCTAAAAGAGGGCATGTTCAACAACGCCAACGTGATATTCCGAACGAAATTTGTGGATGGGGTGTCGACTGTGACACGTACAGTCCCTTCGAAACAAAAATGATAGTCATGCTTTATCTGAAGGTATGCTCTGAACTCTAAATTAGGTTGCTTACGACTAAAGGCTGTAATCAAATAATGGCTTACCAATTCTTATTCAGGGGTGCCTAATTCAGGGACACGACTGTGAAGAACTCTTTGGTCATGGCAATCAACTAACCGGCTTCCAATGTTCTGCGGTAGTTGGATTCGCCACAAAGTCTCAAGCCCCTCACTTGTAGGCTATTGGCATCACAATATGTTTGCAAACCTTTGTACTAATTCAATATTAGAACATGTCGTCATGTTGATGTATATATTTTTTTCTTCTGTGTATCTTGGCCTGGTGGCGTATTATATTCACTCTATATTTGTAACTGTTTGTCTCTGTCTAGGGTCTATTTTTGTGTGATACTCGAGCACTTTTACTATTCTAGAGCTAGCTGTTTCCTAAATGGGTGCCATGGCTTCCTTTAGCAGAACCAGGGTGTTTTATATTCCATCCGTGAAAAGAAAGGGTGTTTTATATTTTGGGGATACAAAATATTCTTTTTGTCTCGTAATATGTTAAAAACACTCTTATATTATGGGACGGAGGGAGTAGCACACTCTGGAAGGTCACCAAACCGCAAATAACGGCTCTTTTGACTGACATCCAATCCACCGCGACTGTGCAAGACTGGCTCGGTTCTTTGCCAGATCTGCTTGCCTGCTGCATGCCATGCCGCAGACCAGCGCGTGCTGCAGGAATTAGAAAGGCCACCGTGAAAACAATCGATCTCAAGGCATTACTAGCCCGGGTTGGACACTGAAAGTGTTGGTGAGACCGTGACAACTGACAATCCCATCATTTCCGTACAATCACGTGGTACCGATTATATGAAGCACAAACAAGATTCTAGGAAGCACGCGGCACAGAAGTCATGAACTTGGTATGGTTTGGTACCTCCTGCATGGCTGAACCATCAAAATCTGCATGATCTGGGTGTGATGATCAAATGAACTGCATGCCAGCTCATATAAATAGTAGGACGTGGCTAGGTCTCAGTCGACTAAAATTTAATCAAGTCTTAGTTAATTGATACATGTAAGAAAGAGAAAAGAAAAATCTTAAAAGAAAAGTATGCACGGATCTTAATATAAGATCTCACTAATATAGCATCAACTGAGACATAACCAAGTCTCAGTCAACTGAAATTTAACAACACTGCAAATAGCAGTCTCCCAAAGTTTTTGGTCTTGGACTGCCAATTTTCCACCCTGGTTGGTTGAGCCTCCATCGACATGTACTCAGGCTTCCTATGTTGGTGCCTCTGGATTGAGATACAGGAGTAAACCAAGCCACTTTTTTTAGTTTTTATTAAGTCCGTGCCTGCCAAGCACCGATTTGCTTTAGTGCAACCATCTTGTAGGAGCCATGCCGGCTAAGTGGTCATCCTCCATGTGATTTGGAACACATGAAAAAAGGGGAACCGAAGGATGGATCGCGGCTAACCTACATCGAAGTGGCAAATATGGCCCTTGAGGATATGCGTCAAGGTGAGGTCATTGGCGTGATTCCCGCATAGTGCCCTTTTTCTTTAGTTTGTTCCCCTAAGAAACATCTTTCCTCTTGTAAATGCATGTTTCTCCGAGTAGGGTGTTTCGGTGGCCAGACTCATCTGCACCCGGTTAGAAAAAATTCAAAAAATTACAATTTTTTTGTGCGGTAGACGATTTGATGCGTGAGGCCCGCTCCAAATTTCAAATCATTTGGACATCTGAGCAGCTCTCAGCAAAAAAGACAAATCGGGCCAAAACAGTACAAGAACAGTAAACATTTTTACAGACCCCCAATTTGTCTTTCTTGCCGATAGCTCCTCAAATGTCCAAATGATTTGAAAATTGGAGCGGACCTCACGCATCAAATTGTCTACCGCACAATTTTTTTTGGATTTTTTATGATTTTTTTAGTATTTGTTTTGATTTTTTTCGTCAGCGTGGGTGCACATGAGTTTGGGTGCAGAGATGGATTTTCGTGTTTCTCCCTTCTATCTTAATGAAAAGGCAACGCTTTTGCCGGTTGCTTGAAAAAAATAAATCACCTTGTGAACTTGTAAAAATCATCACTGCAAACTCTATCTACCTTTTCCACTGCTGTATATGCATTTTTTCTTTTAATGATGCGTGGGCACATTTCTCGAAACCGCAACTCTCCGATTTGAATGAGTTAGTTAAGATGTATCATGTATATAAGCCTAGAAGATTCACTTGTACTCCCAAAGAGTCATGAAGCCGAATCTTTTTGACTTTGGTGTCCATGTTCTCTTCGCATCGTCTCTTCTGCAAGCAAAAAAGGCCACATGAACTGCTAAGTGAGATTCACACTGCGTTTCTTTTGCGCCCCACCCCCATAACTAATATAGTAAAGTACACATGCATTGCACGCACGAACTTAAATAACCAAAGTAATGGATGAATAATGACATATCACATTATAACAGGTAACACATGTATGTTTGGAGTCATATATGCATATGTATTTGTAGATTTAATTCTCGTAGTTCATCCCCTTGAAAATCAAATTATAGCTACAAAATACTCGAAGACTGGACGATATAATACTACACAAACACATGAGAAATATATCCACCATAATTATTTTTGAGTAATTCTACAGAACGGATTCAACGGATTGTAATTAGGTGACCGTTTTTGATTGGAGATTAGGAGGGAGGCGCGGCTCATCCCCATGGAAATCACGTGTGGGGGGGGGGGGGGGGGGGGATTAATTAGCGTTGAGATGCCTGTATTCCTCCGTGCGTCTAGGATCATTGATTATCTTTAGGTATTCCATATTGCAATTTTGAGTAGCTAGTACTGCATCTTCAAAGACAAATGGAATTTTTGAATGATATGTCATAGCCTTGAACGAAAAAAAAACATAAATTCAAAGTCAAGAGCAATTCTTTCAGGGGAAAACAAACTTGGCGGAATATATGGCCGAGTGTAGAACAAATGAGAAGTGCCTTTGATTTGAGGTTTTTGCATATTGTGCATTGTAATTCATAAAGTGAAGATCGGAGTGGTAGCTCGAAGAAAAATGTTGAATAATTGAAGTATGGAATATTCTAGAACAAAGGATGTTTGTGTTTTGACGTTTGTGCATATTATTCGTTGTAAATTATAAAGTCTAAAAGAATGGTAATACATACAGAGGAATTGTTTTGTAAAATTTAAATGGAAGATTTTAGAACAAAGAGGAAGTTGTTTTGAGGTTTGTGCATTGTGATTAAGCTCAAACATGGAATCTTCTACATACTACACATGGCAAAACCTGACGGAGTGAAGAAGATATCCGACAACCAACATTGCTCAGATTTGTTACCTTTATACCGTCGAATTGACTTCATCCAACAATAAATATTCAAAGTATAGATATAGATGTTCTAGGCTCCGACCCAATGAACTATTTGAATGCCAGTCAAATTCTCAAAATTAATGAGTCAGTTTGACAAATTGGACGTAGTCCATTTCTCCAGATCAGATGAACCAAGTGTCGTTTTCTTGAGGACGGGGTGGGTGGGGTGAGGTGGTGTGGGGTTGAGCAGAGACGCGAGGTTCTTGAGTCGTGACCTTTGCCATGCTATTGCCTTGTTGGTTGTTGCTACAAAAAGTCTCAAATCCTGGGAAAATTGTGGTGGAGCTCAGGCTTCACGACACGCCTTATCTAGCCATCCATTTTCTACATCATGATACATGTAGGCATTTTCTGTCTTTTTAACCCCTTGTCGGCGGGCACACACAGGGTGAGGAACCCGAAGGAGAGTGGGGTCGGTGGGAGGCAGTAGGAGAATTGGCTCCCGTACGTCGCCGCCTTCTGCGACAGGAACGACTGCACACCGCTGCCGAGCTGAATGAGGCTGTCAAGCCTAGGGTTGAATGCATCCGTGTGGTTGCAGCCGAATTGGAAGCCTTTGATGGCTTTCGAGCCGGTTAGTGCGAGGGTGTCAGAGGCGTAGCTCCCTAGGGTGTAGGAGCTTTCCAGGTTAATCACGTACTGGCACTGGTCATGAGAATAACCTTTCCACTACCAGCCAAGTTGTGGGCACACCATAGAGGTACAGAAGAAGGGCGTGAGGAGCTTGATGCCGTAGAGTCGAACAGTGTGCCGACATGGGTGTTGTAGCGCACCAGAAGAGGTGGTTTTCCGGTGTCGATGCCGATGGTCTGGCCGAATGCCGGCGACCCAATCCCAATTGTGACCACGTACTCCATCGAGCCCAGTGCGTCTCCCATGAGGGGCAGCATGCTCACGTCAGACTAGTGCAACCCGTTCGCACCGCGGCTTGCTTGACGTAGCCCGCTCGGGCGACGTCATGGTGCAGCCGCTCCGAGAAGCTGCGCTCCTTGGAGGGCACCAGCGTGCAAGGTCGGTGTCGGTGGCTCGACGACACTATGCTCCAGCCGGTGAGAATGATTTTGAACAGAGTAACATATAATGTACTCAACTATAAATAACCATTGAATAAATACTACGTGGTAAAGTGTGCCGGGGGGGGGGGGGGTTGTGTGCATATGCCCTCTGTCCATGTCGATTTTATATTTTGCAAAACTTTTAAATAATTTATTTAAGCATATAGATATATTGGATCCTTATTTAATATGGGCCCCAGGTCGGCACACCCCTGTTTCATTACTCAAAACCAAAGACCGAGAGAGGAAGAAGTGAGTGGATGGAACTCGGCCAAGGTAAAGGATAATCATTGCAAAAGTGCATTTTGCCATGTTCACCAACTAAACTTTCCACCTCATATCAACTAAAATTGCCATGAAATACGTTCGGGTTGCTATGCTTAAACTCCGAAAGTTCGGAATTTATTATTTCTGCTTTTCTATCGGTCGGTCCAGAGCAAGGAAGAAGTTGCTTAGACGCACATGTTTACCACGTCCAAGTCGATTAGTATCATGTCCCTAAACTGCAGGTTGATGCTGCTCTTGATCTGAGCCATACACAAAATATAGGTAGAATGATAAAGGCACATTTTTCGCAGTCTCGGGTAATCTTGATCTTCTAGATGGTGCAATTCTGTAACTACTTATGTTCAGTTACCCCGTGTATGTGTTGGGAACTCTACCTCGTCTTTTCAGTTGACAATTCAAAGTTGGTCTTTGCAGTTCATAGTAGTTTCGCTAAAAGAGGGTATGTTCAACAACGCCAACATGATATCCCGAGTCCCGAACAAAATTTGTTATGGGGGTCCACTGTGACACGTACCTATTTCGTTAAACCAAATTTTATTATCATCATTCTAAAAACTGTTCTCTGGTTTCAGATTATTGAGTGCAACACTCCTAAGGCTGCCACGTACCTTTTCATTAAGTAATATGCACAGAACCACCATAATATAGACCTTATTAATGAAAATTCACCACTTTATAAAACATGGCAGAAGTCATCGCACCGAATAATTGATAGCCACAGAAAATACTAAGAAAATTTTGGTCACGTTATAGGTGGCAAATCGCCCACGTGCGGAAATAGGTGACGGCGCACCAAAAACGGCCATTAACGGCGCGGTTGGAGGCTGGGATCGGAACATGACTTTCTTTCTCTCACTCACGTGTGGATCGGATCAGGATCAACCGTTAATAGCGCGGTCCGTAGCGGACATCTCCTGGTCCGATCCGGATGCTAGCAGCGAGTAGGTCTTGGCTGCCATCAGATCTGGTGGGCTGGCTGCGGCCAGACCATGCGGGGGCACAACCCTTGACCTGGCCCGAGGCACACCAAGCGCTCCTCCCCTCGCCGCCCCCGCCAACATACAATTACTACCAATTACTTACCAAGCGCTCCTCTGGCCTATTTTTAATTAGAATAAGCCCAAAACAAACCTTGAACTTGTTGACGAAAACTAAATCGAATTCTGAGCTCCCAATCTCTGGAATCAGCACTCTGAACTCTCTGATCCCGGTCTATTTTGAACCTTGAGAGTGTTTAGCTGGAATTTGCTGATGTGGCAAGTCAAACACTGGGATCGATGACTAAGTCATGCGTTCTGATCCCTGCTTGTTTTGCTTTTTTGCTTTTTTATTTTATTTGGTTATTTCTTCTGTTTTTTAATTTCTTCACCGGTTTTCTTCGGGTTTTTTAGTTATAGTTTGTTAGTTTTCTTTCTCGATTTTCTCCGGTTTTCTTTTTTGTAATGTTCATTTCTTTCGAGAATGTTCAGGATTACAAAATTTTATTCACTTTCTGTTTTTTGAACTTTTTTTCTTGTTCCAAAATTTGTTCACAACTTTAAAAATGTTCCCATTTTTCAAAAAATGATTTATTTTTAAAAAATGTTTGAAACTTTCGAAAAAGGTTAAAATTTGAGAAATATAGAATTTTAAAGAAATGCTCATAAATTCAAAAAAAATGTCTGCGTCTTACAAAATTTCTCGCTACAATACGTCCCAGTTTTAAAAAAAGTTCAAAGTTAGAAAAATGTTTGTGTACCTAAAAATGTTCGCTACATGGCTACAGTACCTGGTTTTCGAAATTGTTTGTGTTTTCAAAAAATGTCCAAGAGTTTTGAAAAATGTTTGAGCTCAATTTATTTGTTCTCAACTTTGCAAATATTCGCATTCTATTTTTTTTCAGTATTTCCAAACAGATTGTTTCGTGTTTGTTCTCAGGATCTGGCGCTGCTGTTGGCTCATTTTAATACGCCAGGCTGCCTAACGACTTAACGAGACAGATGCACTCGTTCATTGTACTGGCTAACATCCGGGTCGTGTAAATTGGAACGATCCGATAAAATTGGAACGAACATCTGGCTCGTTTGGTGCCTCGCCTACCTTGTCGTGGGTTCGAATCCCACTTAGCGCATACTTTTCTCACCTAAAAAAAAAACCTGGCTCGTGTAGCCGAAGCGTCCGTGTTCAAATCCTGTCGGGGCACCTATTTTTTTGTTACATTTTAACTTTTTTTTTGAGCGGTAAAGCAAAAGCTTTATTGATCATTAACCACAGAATGTGGGATACAACTCGTATCATGGGGATGAACAAGGCACAGGTGGCGCCCCTGATCTAAAGAAAGCGAAAAACGAGCAAGTTTGTGTGCTTCTTTATTAACCAAACGACTCTCATACATAAAGATGCTATTGAAATTAGCAGCTCTGGCTTGGATCTCCTCGATGATGGCCCCATAGCTTCCTCTGCTAGCATTGTTCAGGTCATGTATTGCTTGCTTTGAATCCGACGAGATAACAACATTCTGCACCCCGAGATCCTCTGCCAGTGCTAGGGCTTCCCGACATGCCATGACTTCCAATGTGGCTGGGTCCTGCATACCGTATATGAGCATAGAGGAACTACCCATGTAATTCCCTTGGTCATCCCTGCAAACAGCCGCTGCCGCCCCCCTAGAGCGCGCCACTCCTGCATCGACATGAATCTTCACGAAACCTGGAGGCGGTGCCTTGGGTCGCATGCTTTGAGCTATTCCAGTTCGGGTGCTTGGTTGTGCTGGGGATGGAGACTTGATCATATCAAGTTCAGCAATGAACCTCTGAACGAACATATGGGTAGCCCGTGGGCTTTGGTAGATTCCTTCGTGAATCGCTTTCCTCCTTGCTGTCCAAACCGCCCAAAGTGTTACGGCCAGCTTCACAAACAGCGCATGCGATAATAGGTTCATCATTGTGAATAGCCACTGTTTTGCTGAAGGTTCTGTCGTGCCAGAGATTTTCTGAACTATCTCATCCTCTGTCAGCGCCCATATACATCGAGACGATGTGCATTCCAGCAGCGAGTGACGCCAGGAATCCTGTACTCCGCATAGTCCACATACACTCGACTGCGCCATGTTGCGATGGGCTCGAACATCATTTGTTGGAAGCGATTGTTTTGCAAGTCGCCATAGGAACATTCTCACTTTCCCTGGTACTTGAGTATGCCAGAGTTTCTTCCAGTCCCCGCTTTCCCTGTTCGTGGTGGACGACCCTGTATTGCCTTCCAACCATGCTTCCCTTCTCTTTCTAATCGACACCATCATGTTGTATGCAGACCTGACCGAGAACGCTCCATTCATCTCAAAGTTCCATGCCCAGCTATCTTCTATATTTCTCGTGCATAGCGGAATGCTCAAGATTGGCTGGATATCGATGTGGAGAAACACTTCCTGCAGGCGCTGGATATTCCATCTTGCTGACGTAGCATCGATGAGCTCTGAGACTCGAGATGGTGGGTTTTGTGTTAAACACCCATATGGCCTCATCATTTCATCCCTAGGGATCCAGTTTTCTTCCCATATGCTTGTTTCTGCACCCGTACCTATCCTGCGGATGAGGCCTAGGTTTAGGATGTCGCGCCCTTCGAGAAGTGCTCGCCACACTTGGCTAGGATGCGATCCTAAACTGGCCTTGAGAATTGTGGTGCCCGGGAAGTAAACACTTTGCAATATCCGTGCACTTAATGTCTCCGGGCTCTGTAAGATCCTCCACACTTGTTTCGCAAGCATTGACAAGTTGAACAGCTCAAAGTCCTTAAACCCTAGCCCGCCCATTGCTTTTGGCTGGGTCATTTCCTTCCAAGACACCCAGTGTGGTTTCCGCTGACCGTTCTTAGTGCCCCACCAGAACTTCCTAATCATCATGTTTAGGTTTTCACAAAGTCCTCTGGGCAGCTTGAAACAGGACATAGAGAAGACGGGTATGGCTTGAGCTACTGCCTTGACCAACACTTCTTTCCCGGCAGAAGACATCAATCTTTCAATCCATCCCTTAATTCTACTCCATAGACGGTCCTTCAGATACTTAAAGGCACCGTTTTTAGAGGATCCAACATCCGAAGGCATGCCTAAATATTTCTCATTTAGTGTCTCATTGGGCACTTGGAGCAACCCCTTAATCTCTCCTCTTACACTCTCCGGGACCCCTTTGCTGAAATAAACAGATGACTTATCATAGTTTATCCTTTGTCCCGTAGCCTGACAATAGGTATCCAGCACATGGTACACCTCCGATGCTCCCTCTCTATTAGCCTTGAAGAACAGCAGGCTGTCATCAGCAAATAATAGGTGGTTTACCTTTGGCGCCGTAGGAGCCACTTGCAAACCATTCAGATTGGATGACTCATCTTTGGATTTTAAAAGGCACGAAAGGCCCTCTGCTGCTATCAAGAACAAATATGGAGATATTGGGTCCCCTTGGCGAATACCCCTTGATGGTCTGAACTTCTGTAATTTCTTTCCATTGAACAGAACAGAAAAGGTGACATAATTTATTAGATTCATTACTATACCAACCCACCTTTCTGTGAAGCCCAACTTTAGCATAATTGCCCTCAGGTAGTCCCATTCTACTCTGTCATAAGCTTTCATCATGTCTAGCTTTAAAGCACAGTGTTGGTTTTTCTTTGCCTTGTTCCTTTTCATAAAGTGCAGGCACTCATAAGCAGCAATAATATTATCTGTTATTAGTCTACCTGGAACAAAGGCAGATTGCTCATAGGAAATGATCTCTGGCAGGACTATCTTCAGACGGTTAGATATCACCTTTGACGCAATCTTGTAAAGCACGTTGCAGAGACTGATTGGTCTAAACTGAGTTAGAGACGTAGGGCTCTTTACCTTAGGGATCAACACAAGCAAGGTGTTGTTGATGCATTCAGCCGATTCTGTACCATCTACTATTCGTAGAACAATTCTAGTGACTTCCTCTCCACACACATCCCAATGTCGCTGGAAGAATTGTGCGGGGAAACCATCTGGACCCGGCGCCTTAATCGGGAACATTTGAAACAGGGCTTTCTTCACTTCATCCTGTGTGTAAGGTGCATTTAAGTTGTCATTCATATCCTGTGTGACACGACGGGGGACTGTGTTGATAACCTCCTCCATGTTATGTACTCCCTCTGATGTGTACATATTAGAATAGAAATTGTTTGTCATCTCCTCGAGTTCTTCCATATTCTCTGTGGTTGTCCCATCTGGCATTTGAAGTGCTTTTATTTGGTTTTTCCGCCGGCGTCGGCTTGCCCGAAGGTGAAAGAAATATGTGTTCTTGTCCCCATGTGTGAGCCACTCTAATCTTGCCCTTTGTCTCCACAATATTTCCTCCCTGTGAAAAAGTTCTACCAAGCGATCTGAAATTTTCAGCTCTGCGTGTGTGGGAGCGTATCTACCTGGGATCATGCGCAATGATTGGAGTTCCTGTTTCAGCTTCTGTATCTCTGCCCGCACATTCCCAAATTGATTCCTGTCCCAATGTCTGTACCTTAACTGGCGCAAACTGGTGGTACAATATCTGTCAATGGGCCGGCCCAAAGCGGCTCCACGCAGCCAACAATCCGGGTTCGACCCGCACGTCAACAATCCCTATTTGGAAATGCTCTCAAAATAGACCAGGATCAGAGAATTCGGTGTGT
Organism: Triticum aestivum; assembly: GCF_018294505.1. Classification (NCBI taxonomy): domain Eukaryota; kingdom Viridiplantae; phylum Streptophyta; class Magnoliopsida; order Poales; family Poaceae; genus Triticum; species Triticum aestivum. The sequence continues at coordinate 500,685,028 of NC_057802.1, forward strand.
TGATTTCAAGGATTGAAAGGGGTTCAATTTAGCTTTCATTTACAAGTTCAAGGTTTTTTTTTCAATTACTAACCCGAGGCATACAGTGTATTTTCGGTATTTATGAAATAAATTGTAATTGGTTAGTAACTTTCCTACCACATTTACCAATGACAAAAAGGTCGGATTAACACTTAATTTAGGCTAAAAAATAAAGTTACTAACCAAGCGCTCCTCCGATCAATTTTTCGGTATTTATCAAATAAAGTGTATTTCGTTAGTAACTTTCCTACCATATACGTATACCAATGACAAAAAGGTCGGATTAACACTTAATTTAGGCTCAGTTAAGTTTTTTGGTTACATTTATAATTTACAATACTAAATTGATGGATTAGACAAGATTGTATGTGACTTCATAAATATCTTTAATAATGCACAATACTAAATTTAACAAATTTGTTTAGTGTGATCAACCCAGTGTACTCTTATTCTCTAGGCAATGGATCCTTCAAGATCGAATTCGGGTCGTCACCGGCACTTCCCGGGAGACTTCTCGACTAGCTGCGTGGATGCTACTTTTCTTTTCTGACAATAGCAAAAAACTACGACAACGACAACATCGATGTGTCATCGGTATGTGGGGGATGGAGAGGATGAAAAACATTCTTTCAAGAGTTTTCTTATAATATTGGTGTTTGATTAATATAGAGATTCAGCTCCTTTGAAATAAAAAAAAGTTAAACATCACGAGCTACAACGTGTACCCAATGGCGGACCTAGGATCTAGTTACTCGGGGTGCCAAACATTAATACCTAGTTAAAAGTTGTAGAAATTACACAAAAATAGTATGACTGGGCCTAAACTTCATAGTAAATCCAAGAAATAGTACAAAAATTAAGGTTAAATATACTATACCAACTATTTTTCTTTTTACTGCTCCTTTTCATCGGCCCCAGCGTGTACCCTTTCCTTTAGATGCACATCGCCGGGTGATCCCTCAGCAAGAATTTTAAATTCTCCCATAGAGTGTCCGAAAATCGCCCGTGCCACGATCTCCAAAGGAGAAACAACAAGTGATACTTCACCTATCAAAAAAAGAAAAGAAAAAAAACAAGACCGGTGCTGACACCATATTTTGGCATGGTCAAGAACTTAAGTAAGATGGGCTCAAATGGAGAAGTGATCTACACGAAAAAGTTCGGTATTGTCGACATGAACATCTTTGGAGTTTGGACCATCACCATCTGATCTCATCTTGAGGGCTGAAGTTGTGCTCAAAGTACTAGGATTTTGTATGCAGAGTAATGTTCGGCCGATTAGGCCTCCAAGACAGCCTCATATGATAAAAGTTTATACACGGGTTGTCTTCGTCTCGTCGAAATGGTCGATTTTGATATGAAAATCATCTTAATCAAAGGTCATATTCAAAATTTAGAGCCGAAAATGCGTGGCTGCATCAGGATGGCCGGACACTCCAGGGACAATCATCCGGGTTTCAGATTTCTCTGCTGCAGACTTCGGAAAATAGCCAACCCCCCCCTCAAGACGGCCTCTGATAAACAAATGTTAAACACGGAAGTTGTTCGTCTTGTTGAAAAGGTCGAAATTGCTTTTGGGCTCGTTTCCATCCAAGGTCGTTTACCGCCTAAAAAAAGACTTTGTAAACCGAACGGTTTTGGAAAGTTTGGACAAAAACATCCGAATTTGACTAGAGTTTTGGATGTGAATCCAAGCCTTTTCCTTGCACGGGAAGTCCAGCCGCCACTTATATACCTAAGGGGTGACGGCCGATTGAACAACACACAATCGATCTATCAATATATCATCTTTTACCTTTACTTTTATCTTCTCCCTTGTTTATTTTCTTCCTCGTTCTTTGTTCGTTCTTCTTGTTGCAGGGCGGTGAACCACGAGGCCCTAGGGGGTGATCAGGCCGATCTAGGGCAGCCCATAGCCGCTGCACGCCCTGACGGGGTCCCTCCCGAGCGTGTGGGGTTTCAGGTCTACAAAAGCGCCCGCTAGATTGCTTGCGTACCGCGCTTCCGGACGGGTCTACTTCGACGTGAGCTGCGGTGCATCACCCTCGGCGTTGGAGGTACACGATGACGTGTTCGTATGCGAACAACTGACGGTCCTTAGAATAAAATAATAAACAAAAATAGGAAACCTACCAGCATGCATTTGCTATCATCATACCAACATACGCGTGCCAACCAATCACGTACTGAGAGTTGACAGGTGCAGTATGTGTTGTATGAATTGGTGCCCATCGTCCCCATGTTGCATCCTGCATGACTGGTCATCCAAATCTGCATGAGCTAGGCTGTGATATCCAAATAAGCTGCATGCCGAGGGCATATAAATGGGCCGATTTCCAGCCTTGATCAATCATTTGTGATAACTGATAAGAGCGTTGGCGAGCCTTCTTTTGAAGCAAGTGGGATGTATTTTAACCAAAAACTTTTTGGGTGTGTACCTTGGTCTTTGAGAAGTGAGATATTGGAGTAAACCAAGCGTAAATTTTGTCCAGCCCCGGCCCAAGATATATCTCCTCGAAGAAGCTGGTCATCACCTGTGACCCCCTATTACGTTTCTAAGATTTGCATGTAGTATGAAACAAGATGAATGCAACGAGGCCGGGACTCGTCCACGCCGCCGGCCAGGACCTCAACAGCATGACGGTGGCGCAGCGCGACGCACTCATGAAGGCCAACGTCGACGGCCTCAAGCCGCTCCAGGTCGTCGGTCTGCGACCACCAAGGCCGCTGGTCGCCTGGGAGTTCAACCTCGCTGACCCGCACGACCAAAAGGCCCTCGACTACCTTGCCAACCGCGGCGTCGACCTAGACATGCTCGGCGCGCTGCTCATGGCCTCCGGCCTCATCGGCGCCGGACACGGGCGGCCGCTGTCGTGGATCACCTACGCCGGTGCCTACTACGTAGCGTACCTGCTCAAGATCGTCACGGGCGGCGCCCCGCTACCGCACGACGTGGCCGGGTTCGTGGGCGGCATGCAGGTTTACCTCGGCCAGCAGGTCTACGACGTTGCCACGATGGCGGCCGGCTGCCCGGGCATGCCGGTGGGGCTGGACCGCATCGCCGCTAGCCTGCGCATCCATCTGCCGTGGGGGAGTCCTCGCCTCGCAGGCGCCGTCTGCGTGCGCGCGCTTCTGGCCTTCAGGATTTGGAAGCACGGGGAGTTCGGCGGCAACGTGGAGAGGTTCCGAGGTCTGCTTCAGGGCCTGCAGTAGTTCTTCGACGGTCGATCAGAAAATCAGACACGAGCAATGTTGGTCAAGAATTCGAATGTGCAACGGACTCATGCCGCCCGCCGCCGCTTAATTGGATACTTGCGTACGTCGATCATTTAATGGTAGTAGTTGAGAAGATTGTTAGTACTAGTTTTATATAGGTCAAGCGTTTGTTTTTCTCATAGAAAAAATAAACATTTGATTTTCATTTTAGTAGTACTAGAAAAAGGCCCGTGCATTGCAACGGGTGAAAATTAAAATCACACGCCCGTGCCATTTCACAGCTTATCCTCACCCCCGCCCTTGTCAGCGATCACTATGATGTCTATGTGATCACAATGCACCCAAATGTGATCAATCCAAAAATGATGAGTTGATCCACCACATAACACACTATCTATGTAGGCTAGCATTGACTCACAAGCTCATGTGGAGTCCGTTATCATACATGGATATCATTAATAGCTAACAACTAACAGATGGAGGCCGACATGGACTTGGACAGTGGCGCCATGGGCTCGGGTGCCAAGCCGGGCGCCCCGACGGCTGGTTCAGAAGGCGACGTGATCACCGCTAGCGCGGCCTTCTCGTCCCTTGCGACGACTGAAGTGGAGGCCAGGGAGAGGAACAACTCTCTGAGGCTGGAGAAGGGGAAGGCCACTGTTGGTGGTCTGACTGGGCCGGCGATCACCAACACCCCAAAAGCTGCTTTTGGCTTCACGGCTGCGGCGGCGCCTCCCCAACTCTGTAGAAATGGAAAGAGCAAGGAGGCCTCGAGCTCGAGGTCTTTCAACAAGCCGATTGCCATCAACCTGGAGGCGACTATGCGGGGGGTGGCGGGAAAGCTGGTGGTCGGCCGGGTGCTCTCGCCGTACCCGGTTGATCCCAAGATGGTCGTCAACGAGCTTAGAGGCCCGTGGCGGCTGCGGGGTGATGTTGTGGCCCAGCGCGTCACCAGCGAAGACCGCCGCTTTATCATCACCTTCAAGGAGGAGGGGGACCGGACTCATGTGCTGCAAGCTGGGCCATGGCATTTCAGAGATGATGCTGTGGTGCTTGCGGCTTTCGACGGGAGGGGCAACCCAGCAGATGTACCCCTCAACTCCATCAAAATATGGGTACAAATCTGGGGCCTTCTGGTGCCGCTCAAGACGGTGGAGATGGGCTACCTGGTAGGTGACAAGCTCGGCAAAGCTGTCGCGGTTTCGCACAAGGACAAGATGATCGTCGACGAGCACCTTCGTGTTCGGATTGAGCATCGCGTGGATGAGTGATACGTCTCCGTCGTATCTATAATTTTTGATTGTTTCATGCCAATATTATACAACTTTTACATATTTTGGCAAAGTTTTATATGATTTATTGGACTAACCTATTGATCCAGTGCCCAGTGCCAGTTCCTGTTTTCTGCATGTTTTTTGTATCGCCGAAAATCCATATCAAACGAAGTCCAAATGCAATAAAATTTCACAAAGAATTATTTTGAAATATATGTGATTTTTGGGAGTTGGAATCACTGCAAACGGAGGCCCACACAGCCCACAAGACACCAAGGTGCGCTAGAGGCCCCTGGCACGTGGTGGTGGGTTGTGCCCTCCTCGAACGTCGGTTGAGGCTCTACTTCGGGCGCAAGGAAGCTTATATCCGGAAAAAAATCGTGTTAAAATCTCAGCGCAATCGGAGTTACGGATCTCTGGGAATATAAGAAACGGTTTTCGGCCAGATCTGGAGAACGCGAAACAGAAGAGAACAGAGAGGGAGATCCAATCTCGGAGGGGCTCCCGCCCCTCCACGGCGATGGAGGCCATGGACCAGAGGGAGAACTCTCCTCCTATCTAGGGGGAGGCCAAGGAAGAAGAAGAAGGAGGGGGGCTCTCTCCCTCTCTCTCCCGGTGGCGCCGGAGTGCCGCCGGGGCTAGGATCGTGACGACGATCTACACCAACAATCTTGCTACCGTCAGCACCAACTTTCTCCCCCTCTATGCAGCGGTGTAACACCTCTTCTCCCCGCTGTAATCTCCACTTAAACATGGTGCTCAACTCCATATATTATTTCCCAATTATCTATGGTTATCCTATGATGTTTGAGTAGATCCGTTTTGTCCTGTGGGTTAATCGTGATCTTGGTTGGTATGCTTGTATATTTTATTTATGGTGCTGTCCTACGGTGGCCTCCGTCTCGCGCAAATGTGAGGGGCCCCCACTGTAGGGTGTTGCAATATGTTCATGGTTCGCTTATGGTGGGTTGCGAGAGTGACAGAAACTTAAACCCGAGTAGGTGGGGTATGACGTATGTGAATAAAGAGGACTTGATACTTAATGCTATGGTTGGGTTTCACGACCTTAATGATCTTTAGTAGTTGCGGATACTTACTAGAGTTCCAATCATAAGTGCATATGATCGAAGTAGAGAAAGTATGTTAGCCCATGCCTCTCCCTCATATAAAATTGCAAGAATGATTACCGGTACTTGTTATCGATTGCCTAGGGACAAATAACTTTCTTGTTGACACAAACCCTTTTACAAAACACCTAACTTTTATTATCTTGCAAAGTACTTCTAGTTTTATTCTTGCAAAATAGTTCTAACATCACTCCTACAAAATAGTTTCATACTTGTTCTAGGTAAAGCAAACGTTAAAGTGTGCGTAGAGTTGTATCGGTGGTTGATAGAAGTTGAGGGAATATTTGTTCTGCCTTTAGCTCCTCGTTGGGTTCAACACTCTTATTTATCGAAGCAGGCTACAAACGATCCCCTATACTTGTGGGTTATCAATGAGCCACTGAGAAAGTTCATCGACACCGTCGAAACAACCCGGATGGCAACAAAACTGAGGTACTATATGATGTAAAGTATGAAAAATTACCTAAGTTTTGCTTTTGCTGTGGTGTGTTGGCACATACCACGGCGAGTTTCTGCAGCATGCCCAAAGAGCTCCGGCAGCCTACTTTCTCCATCGACATCAAGGCGCCGGCGCTCTAGAAAAGGCCACATGCGATGGCTGGTCCGGAGCGACGCGGAGGACGGCCGCTCTCCATGGTGGCCCAAGAGAGTGAGTCCAGGGAGCCAATCAAGCTTCCAGAGAAGGTCGTCACGGCCATGTCAACTGCTGTGCAGAATCTGACAGTGGAGGCTTCCCCGCTGTTACGGGGCAATCCGGTCCATGGCGGACTGGAGGACAACCACGAGTTGGGGTCAGGGGTTGCCCAGGTGGGGTGGCCTTCGCTGACTGACCCCAATAAGGGACGCGACCAAGGCGTGGAGGGCGCCATTCAGATGCTGTCCAAGGAGTTGGCTGATCATGACAGCCAGCTTGCACTGCTGGCGGTTGATGCGGAGGCGCAACCTGTTGCTGGTGTCGCAGACGGGATGGAAGTTACTCCCTCTGGTCATGCTGCACATGATGGAGGTCCGGCTGCTACTGATGGCAGCCAATTTGGGCCTGATGCTGCTCCGCTCCTTGATGGGGTGAATGGAACCAATGTGAAGCCTGGAGCTGATGCTCGGCCTTGCACAAAGATGGACAGGGCTGCTGGGGGTGGCGATCATAGCCTGGCTGCCCCTGGTGGATCGACGAACTTGGTGCGGTGGAGATTGCATAGGGAGGAGCAAGAGGAACATGATGTCTTCCACACGGCTTGCGTGACGCATGTCCAGTTTGGGGTTCCTACACCCCCGAACAGTGGCAGCAGCCTCTCCAGTGGCAAGGCGGCTTTTGCTCAAATGCTAGACGGGCAACAAGAGATGCATGTCTGATGGCCAGGACCTCGTGGTTAGTTTTAAAAGTACTAGTTATGAGAGTATAGAGTCCAGGGGTTTCAATGTAGTGCCTCCTGCATGTAAAAAAGTGTGTGGTGAGAGGGTGGAAACTATGGTAGGTATAGATGGGAATATGGTGCATGTAACAAAAGAGGTAGATGAAGGATAGTAGGCGGCTGAGGGTAGAAGGAGGGAGTCTGTGGGGGAGGGAAAAGAGGAGGAGGGCTCTGTTAAAGATGCTACCAACTTAGGGGCTGTCGGTCAACTGACGGGCGCGTGTGATGACGCCCGTCAGGAGCCATGAAAATGACCAGCTGAAACTGTAGAGGGCTGGGTCGGCCTCGTACAGTTCAAGAATTAGTTTGCATCAATAAGTCTTACCGACCCAACATCATTTTCCTTTCAGAAACTAGAAAGAATAAAGATTATGTTGAGAGCTTGCGGTATCGTTTGGGTATGAAAAATGTATTTACTGTTTTGGGTAAAGGCAAAGGTGGTGGTTTAGCGATATTATGGGATGAGTGTTTCTCTGTGGAATTAAATAAATTCGGTGACCATTTTATTGATCTGTACATATGTAAGAGTGATGGATCAAGATGGAGATGCACATGTGTGTATGGGGAACCAAAGGCGAGCCAAAGGTACGTCACGTGGGAGCTTTTGAGAAGAGTTAAATGTCTTGGTTCTGGCCCCTGGTTCATGGTCGATGACTTTAATGAAGCTGTGTGGCAATATGAACATTTTTCTCGTAATAAAAGATCGCCTAAACTCATGGAAAAATTTCGGGAGGTTCTCTCTGATTGCAATTTATTTGATCTGGGTTTTCATGAAGTACCTTGGATGTATGATAATTTTGGGGAACGTAGTATTTCAAAAAAATTCCTATGATCACGCAAGATCTATCTAGGAGATGCATAGCAACGAGATGGGAGAGTGTGTCCACGTACCCTCATAGACTGAAAGCGGAAGCGTTTAGTAACGCGGTTGATTTAGTTGAACGTCTTCACGATCCAACTGATCCAAGTACCGAACGTACGGCACCTCCGTGTTCAGCACACGTTCAGCACGATGACGTCCCTCGAGCTCTTGATCCAGTAGAGGGTCGAGGGAGTGTTCCGTCAGCACGACGGCGTGGCGACGGTGTTGGTGATGTGATCCATGCAGGGCTTCGCCTAAGCACTACGACAATATGACCGAGGTGGTAAACTATGGAGGGGGGCACCACACATGGCTAAGAAACAACTATTGTGTCTTTGGGGTGCCCCCCGCCCCCGTATATAAAGGAGGAGAGGAAGGAGGCCGGCTCCATGAGGGGGCGCGCCAAGGGGGAGCCCAACTAGGATTCCCAATCCTAGTTGGACTCCATCGGTGTCAAAACCGGTAGATCTTGGGTAGGGGGTCCTGAACTGTGCATCTATGGATCGAGGTTAACATGAGGCAGGGGACACAATGTTTACCCAGGTTCGGGCCCTCTTAACGGAGGTAATACCCTACTTCCTGCTTGATTGACTTTGATGAGTATAGGGGTTACAAGAGTTGATCTACCTCGAGATCGTAACGGCTAAACCCTAGATGTCTAGCCTGTATGATTATGATTGCCTCTACGGACTAAACCCTCCGGTTTATATAGACAAAGGAGGGGGCTAGGGTTGTATAGAGTCGGTTTACAGAGAAAGGAATCTTCATATCCGAACGCCAAACTTGCCTTCCACGCCAAGGGGAGTCGCATCCGGACATGGGGGAAAGCCTTCTGTCTTGTATCTTCACGGCCCATGAGTCCGGCCCACGTCACATAGCCCGGACACCCGAGGACTGTAGGATCGAAAGTATGTCTAGAGGAGGGAGGGTGATTAGACTACTTGACCAAATAAAAATCTAGCCTTTTCCCAATTTTAATTCTTGGCAGATTTTAGCAACTTAGCACAAGTCAAGCAATCAACCTACACATGCAATTCTAAGAGTATAGCAGCGGAATGTAAAACAATTGCATATGAAGGTAAAGGGAGGAGTTTGGAGGGAGCAAACGCAATGTAGACACGGATATTTTTTATCCGTGGTTCCGATAGGTGGTGCTATCGTACATCCACGTTGATGGAGACTTCAAACCACGAAGGGTAACGGTTGCGCGAGTCCACGGAGGGCTCCACCCACAAAGGGTCCACGAAGAAGCAACCTTGTCTATCCCACCATGGCCGTCGCCCACGAAGGACTTGCCTCACTCGGGTAGATCTTCACGAAGTAGCCGATCTCCTTACCCTTACAAACTCCTTGGTTCAACTCCACAATCTTGACGGAGGCTCCCAAGTGACACCTAACCAATCTAGGAGACACCACTCTCCAAGAGGTAATAGATGGTGTGTTGATGATGAACTCCTTGCTCTTGTGCTTCAAATGATAGTCTCCCCAACACTCAACTCTCTCTCATAGGATAGGATTTGGTGGAAAGATGATTTGAGTGGAAAGCAACTTGGGAAGGCTAGAGATCAAGACTTATGTGGTTGGAATGGAATATCTTGACCTCAACACAAGTGTAGGTGGTTCTCTCTCAGAAAATGTATGTTGGAAGTGTAGGCATGTTCTGATGGCTCTCTCCACGAATGAAGAGTGGGTGGAGGGGTATATATAGCCTCCACACAAAATCTAACCGTTACACACAATTTACCAAACACGGTGGGACCGATTCAGAGAACTCGGTCAGACCGATTTGGTTCATAATGTGACCATTAGGATTTTCGGTGGGACCGACATGTCAACTTGGTGGGACCGATATCATTAGGGTTAGGGCATAACATAATCTCGGTGAGACCGATTACACAAACTCGATGGGACCGATTTTGGTAATAAGCTAACCAGAGAGTTAGTCAGGCAAACTCGGTGGGACCGATTCGCTCATCTCGGTAGGACCGAAACGTTACGAAAGGGAAACAAAGAGTTTGCATTGCAATCTCGGTGGGACCGATCACTCATCTCGGTTAGACCGAAACGTTACGAAGGGAAACAAAGAGATTACAATCCCATCTCGGTGAGACCGAGATCCCTATCGGTGAGACCGAAAAGACTAGGGTTTGTGGCAGTGGCTATGTCAAGTGAACTCGGTGGCGCCGGATAGATCAAATCGGTGGGGCCGAGTTTGACTTTTGGTTTGGGACATATTTGGATATGAGAAAGTAGTTGAGGGTTTTTGGAGCATATCACTAAGCATTTTGAGCAAGAACCTCATTAAGCAACACCTCACCCGCTCTTAATAGTATTGGCTTTCCTATGGAGTCAATGTGATCTTGGATCACTAAAATAGAAAATGCAGAGTCTTGAGCTTTGAGCTTGAGCCAATCCTTTTGTCCTTAGTATTTTGAGGGGTCCAGTTTCTTAACCCATGCCATGCCAAACATTGAGCTTTCCTGAAATATTTATCTTGAAATAGCATTAGCTCAATGAGCTATATGTTGTTAGGAATTACCAAAACCACCCAGGGATAGTTGCACTTTCAATCTCCCCCTTTTTGGTAATTGATGACAACATATAGATCAAAGCTTCGACAAATGATCATAGGATTGAAAAACATCGTCGCTTTGAGAAGTATGTGATAAGCAAGAGCTCCCCCTAAATTTGTGCATTATTTAGAAATTTGCTTTTGAATGCAAATGCACAATCGATTAGGATCATGGGTTACTCTTCCATGTCACATACATCTTGGTGGAGCGCTCAAAATGATATAATTTAAAAATGTGCACTCATCACCAAGCAAGTGAATGATCATATAATGATATGGGAGATAATATCATCCAACAAGCATTAAGGTAGCATATGATCAAACACATGATCAAACAAGTATCTCACACAAGAACGCAATAAAGTAGTTTGACCAAAAAAGCAAGAGAGATAAAAAGCAACACTCTCTCTCGAAGCCTATGGTCTATACATTTTTCTCCCCCTTTGGCAACAAGTTACCAAAAAGTTCAAAAATGCATAGTACTAAACGTCTCTCAGGCTTGATCTTCGGGAGGTGGTATAGATAGAACACCGAGAACGAAGGCATCTGTTGATGTAGATGGAGCTGGTGGAGTGGCTGCTGGAGGTGGCACTGGAGCTGTAGCTGCTGGTGCTGATACTGTAGCTCTAGTATCTATGACTGGTACTGCAGCAGACCTCTGGCTTTGGGGCACTCTAGCAAAAGCATCTGTAGTTGACTTGCCCTTCTTCTCCTCTGCTTCCTCCTGAAGCTGCTCAACTGCCGTTTGAATCTCAGTTACCTTGAGATCAAGGTCATAGAATTTCTGCTTAATGATCCTCTCCAAGCTCTCCTGGTTTTGAGTTAGAGTGGCCAAGCCCTTCTCAATCCTCAAAGTGGATTGGATCAGATATCCAAGCTGATCTTGCTTGGTCTTCAAGAACACTTGAGATGCCTCTTCAACAGTTGACATCCTTGCAATTTTCTCTGCTCTTGCCTTCTCTCTCTTCTCATGTGCTTGCACAGATGTGGGGTCTTCCTCATTCATCACAACAGTGTTATCTTCAAAATGAGGATGTAGAGGAAGGTGCTCCTTGTCCAACAAGTATGTACCTGTGCCCATCTTGGAGTTGATGAGCTCCTGAATGTGTGGAGCATACCCACAACTTCTCTTCTGATCAGCAGTTGTCCTATTGATTGTTTCCACAATCAGACTCATCACTTTGAACTTCTGAGGCACATCAAACAAGTGTAGCAAATTGATAGCATGTCCTCTGATCATCTTGTGATCTCTAGACTTGGGTAGCAATGTGTGCCTAAGGATCCAGTTGATGGTAGGCAGACCAGACAACAAGAAGTGTACTGATCCAAGCTTGTGAGTCTCCAAAGCTTTATCTGGGATCTCTTTGTACATGTTGGCCATAGTGTTGTGGTCTTTCTTCTTGGTGGCATACACATCCAAGTCATCTTCATGTTCTTCAGGGGCATTTATCAGCTTGGCCCATTCTTCAACTGTGGATTGGTACCTAGTACCCTCAAACATCCATATAATCCTCCCATCTGGATAGAAATGAGCAGTAGAATAGAATTGCACGATCAACTCATCATTCCACTTGGTGAGCTTCTGTCCAACAAATGTATCTACTCCACAAGCCTTGAAACTGTCATAGACTTCTGGATAGTGATCTTCATTTTCTTTGATGTATTCCCAATCAACCCATCTCATGTCACACACTATGGGCTTCTTGTCAAGCAGAATAGTCTCATAGAGATCTTGCTGTTCCTTTGTGTGGAACCTGTAATCCACAACAATTCTCCTCCTGACAGCATATGGATCAGACTGTCTCCACAGTCTCAGTCCTGCATCCTTTCTGATCCTCATATCAACAGGATGTGCATCATTATGGTCAGGGATCTTTGGCTTCAACTTTCTCAAAACAAGTGAATCATCATCATCTTCTTCTTCTTCAGCTTCAGGCACTGGGGCCTTGTTCTTCTCCTCAGCTGGAATACTCCTGGTGTTTCTCTTGGGTTTTGGGGGCTTCTGAGTTTGAGCTTTGGGAGCAGACTTGGGCTTTGATGGAGCAGCCCCTGATCTGATTGCATCTCCCATAAGCTTCTGAACTTTGGGTGCTGGTGCAACATCCTCTTCCTCTTCTCCTTCAGAGTCTCTCTTCATTGAGGGCTTGCCAAGAACTCTGGCAGTAGTGGTTCTTTCCCTCTTCTTCTTCTTGTCCTCACCAGCTTCTTCTTCTTCAGGTTCAATGGTGAACTTCATAGTTTCACCTGTTGCAACCTTCCTTGGCTTTGACATTGGCATCCTCCTTGCAGGTGCCTTCTTGTTCAGTCCTGGCTTAACTGCAGCAGCTGTGCCATACTCCCTTTTCAGCATCTTTTTCCTTAAAGTGGCCTCATCCTCAACAGCCACATAATCCTCATCCTCAGAATCTGAGGTTCTCTTCTTCCTGGATCTGGTTGCTGCCTTTGGCAAGTTGCTTGGAGTGCTCCTACTTCCATCATCAGAAGTGCTGGAGGGATCTGAGCCTTCACTCATCTGCACTTGTTCCTCAGACTTGTTCTGGCTGTCACTTTGATCAGACATCTTGCAGGCAAACTGTCAGCAGACCCTGTGAATAGGTTGTAGATGAGGTAGAGTAGATGAGCGTCACAAAGTGCAGAGTTTTTGCAAAACAGATGACTTAAAAACTTAGTTTTAGTTCTTCACAGAAAGCATTTCGGATATACCGATTTGTAAACTCGGTGATTGATACGTCTCCAACGTATCTATAATTTATGAAGTATTCATGCTATTATATTATCAACCTTGGATGTTTTACATTCATTTATATGCTATTTTATATGGTTTTTGGGACTAACGTATTAACCTAGTGCCCAGTGCCAATTTCTGTTTTCTCCTTGTTTTAGAGTATCGCAGAAAAGGAAAACCAAACGGAGTCCAATTGACCTGAAACTTGACGGAGCTTATTTTTGGACCAGAAGGAGGCCACTGATGTCTACTACACAACCTTCTTCTTGTAGACGTGTTGGGCCTCCAAGTGCAGAGGTTTGTAGGACAGTAGCAAATTTCCCTCAAGTGGATGACCTAAGGTTTATCAATCCGTGGGAGGCGTAGGATGAAGATGGTCTCTCTCAAGCAACCCTGCAACTAAATAACAAAGAGTCTCTTGTGTCCCCAACACACCCAATACAATGGTAAATTGTATAGGTGCACTAGTTCGGAGAAGAGATGGTGATACAAGTGCAATATGGATGGTAGATATAGGTTTTTGTAATCTGAAAATATAAAAACAGCAAGGTAGCAAGTGGTAAAAGTGAGCGTAAACGGTATTGCAATGCTAGGAAACAAGGCCTAGGGTTCATATTTCACTAGTGCAAGATCTCTCAACAATAATAACATAACTGGATCATATAACTATCCCTCAACATGCAACAAAGAGTCACTCCAAAGTCACTAATAACGAAGAAAAAACGAAGAGATTATGGTAGGGTACGAAACCACCTCAAAGTTATCCTTTCTAATCGATCTATTCAAGAGTCCATAGTAAAATAACATGAAGCTATTCTTTCCGTTCGATCTATCATAGAGTTCGTACTAGAATAACACCTTAAGACACAGATCAACCAAAACCCTAATGTCACCTAGATACTCCAATGTCACCTCAAGTATCCGTGGGTATGATTATACGATATGCATCACACAATCTCAGATTCATCTATTCAACCAACACAAAGTACTTCAAAGAGTGCCCCAAAGTTTCCACCGGAGAGTCAAGACGAAAACGTGTGCCAACCTCTATGCATAAGTTCACGACGTCACGGAACCCGCAAGTTGATCACCAAAACATACATCAAGTAGATCACGTGATATCCCATTGTCACCACAGATAAGCACATGCAAGACATACATCAAGTGTTCTCAAATCCTTAAAGACTCAATCCGATAAGATAACTTCAAAGGGAAAACTCAATCCATTACAAGAGAGTAGAGGGGGAGAAACATCATAAGATCCAACTATAATAGCAAAGCTCGCGATACATCAAGATCGTATCACCTCAAGAACACGAGAGAGAGAGATCAAACAGATAGCTACTGGTACATACCCTCAGCCCCGAGGGTGAACTACTCCCTCCTCGTCATGGAGAGCGCCGGGATGATGAAGATGGCCACCGATGAGGGATTCACCCTCCAGCAGGGTGCCAGAACAGGGTCCCAATTGGTTTTCGGTGGCTACAGAGGCTTGCGGCGGCGGAACTCTCGATCTATTCTGTTCCCCGATGTTTTTAGGGTATATGGACATATATAGGCGAAAGAAGTCAGTCAGGGGAGCCACGAGGGTTGGGGGCATGCCCAGGGGGGCAGGCGCGCCTCCCTGCCTCGTGGCCACCTCGTTGCTTCCCTGGCGTACACTCCAAGTCTCCTGGATTGCTTTTGTTCCAAAAATAACTCTCCCGAAGGTTTCATTCCGTTTGGACTCCGTTTGATATTCCTTTTCTTCGAAACACTGAAATAGGCAAGAAAACAACAATTTGGGCTGGGCCTCCGGTTAATAGGTTAGTCCCAAAAATAATATTTAATTGTATAATAAAGCCCATAAACATCCAAAACAGATAATATAATAGCATGGAACAATCAAAAATTATAGATACGTTGGAGACGTATCAGCCACAGAGTCAAAGAGTTGGGCCAGAAGGGTCCCGGGCTGCCCACGAGGGTGGGGGCGTGCCCACCCCCCTGGGCGCGCCTCCCTGCCTCGTGGACAGCCCGGAGACCCCCCTGACTTGCTCTCGATGCCAACATCTCTCACATATACCCAAACTTCCAGAAAGAAACCTAGATCGGAAGTTCCACCGCCGCAAGCCTCTGTAGCCACGAGAAATCAATCTAGGCCCCCCTCCGGCACCCTGCCGGAGGGGGCCATCATCACCGGTAGCCATGGAGGAGTATCCCGGAGAGGCCATCATCGCTATGAAGGCCAAGGACCAGAGGGAGAACCTTTCCCCATCCAGGGGGGAGGCCATGGAGGAGGAAGCACAAGGGGGAGAACCTCTCCTCCTCTCTCTTGGTGGCACCGGAGTGCCACCGAGAGGGGAATCATCGCCGCGGTGATCGTCTTCATCAACATCACCACCATCATCACCATGCTCATCTCTTTTACGCGGTCCACTCTCCCGCACCCCGCTGTAATCCCTACTTGAACATGGTGCTTTATGCCACATATTATGATCCAATGATGTGTTGCCATCCTATGATGTTTTCAGTAGATATCCTTTGTCTTTGGGTTGATTGATGATCTAGATTGGTACGAGTTGTATGTTTTATTTTGGTGCTATCCTATGGTGCCCTCCGTGTCGCGCAAGCGTGAGGGATTCCCGCTGTAGGGTGTTGCAATACGTTCATGATTCGCTTATAGTGGGTTGGTGAGTGACTGAAACACAAACCCGAGTAAGGGGGTTGTTGCGTATGGGAATAAAGAGGACTTGATGCTTTAATGCTATGGTTGGGTTTTACCTTAATGATCTTTAGTAGTCGCGGATGCTTGCTAGAGTTCCAATCATAAGTGCATATGATCCAAGTAGAGAAAGTATGTTAGCTTATGCCTCTCCCTCATATGAAATTGCAATGACGACTACCGGTCTTGTTAACAATTGCTTAGGACAATTCCGCACACCGATCCATCATTACTCCACACTCGCTATTTATAATATTTAGTAATATATTCTAAATTTATGATAACAGCACCTACTTTTATGTTCTAGCTCTCCGATACCATAGAAAGTTATCCTCTTCATACCCGCAACGTAGTTTTATTTCTCATTTCTAGTTGGAAGCAAACGATCGGTGTACGCAGAGTCGTATCAGTGGCAGATAGGGCTTGAGAGAATATTGATCTTACCTTTAGCTCCTTGTGGGTTCGACACTCCATACTTATCACTTCCACCTTTGGAAATTTCTACAATGATTCCCTTCACTTGGGGATTATCAAGCTCTTTTCTGGCGCCGTTGCCGGGGAGCAATAGCGTGGGGTTGATATTCTCGTGTGTGCTTGTTTGCTTTCTTCACTAAGTAGATTTTGTTTTTGCTTTTTGATTTTTTTTAGTTGTTGGTGAAACATACATAAAAGTTTTAAAAGAATGAAGATACCCAAAAAAAATTACTTGCCTCTCTTGCCTAAAAAGTTTTTCAAAAAGAGAAGTGATTGGAAAGTTATGCATTGAAGAAGTGAGGGTCGACCTTGAGCACTTGTGTTCATGCTCATGGAAACAATGTAGAATTTTTCATGGAAGTTTCTCTGTAAATAATTATCCCCTTGTATATATCCATTGTATTATAAGAATAATGTGCCAAGCTTTGGTTTTAGATTGATTAGATTGCTTGTTTACTATGTGCAGAACAAAAACAGAACTTTGGCTGTAGCGCGTGATTTTACATTTTTTGCTGGAAAGTCAAATGGGTCTGAAACTTTTTGCACATTACTTCTGTACAAATTTTTCAAATTTTCAAATTTATTTCATAATTTTTGGAGTTACAGAAGTTTGCTAAACTTCCAGATTACTACAGACTGTCCTGTTTAAGACAGATTCTTTTTTTGATGCATTGCTTGCTTGTTTTGATGAAACTATCGATTTCTATCAGTGGATTAAGCCATGGAAAAGTTATATTACAGTAGATATAATGCAAAAACAAAATATGAATTGGTCTACAACAGTACTTAAGGTAGTGATTTGCTTTAGTATACTAACGGATCTCACAAAGTTTTTGTTAAGTTTTTGTGGACGAAGTGTTCGAAGAACGAGGAGTTACCGATGTGAGAAGAATAAAGAGAGGCAAGAGTTCAAGCTTGGGGATGCCCAAGGCACCCCAAGTAAATATTCCAAGGATACTCAAGCATCTAAGCATGGGGATGCCCCGGTTGGCATCCCATCTTTCTTCTTCAACAATTATCGGTATACTTTAGTTTTTGTTTTGTTCACATGATTTGTGTCCCTTGTGTTTTCCTTTTTCTTTAAGAACCATGCTAGTATGAGATTTCCCTTCATCAATTTATATAATACTTCATGTGCTTCACTTAAATCTTTTAAGTATGATCTTATAGAATTGCTCTTTGTGCTTCACTTAAATCTTTTTGAGTATGGTTTTATAGAATGCTTCGTGTGCTTCACTTATATATTTTGAGCTTGGATATTGGTTAGTCTATATTAACTGTAGAATGATCCATGAACTTCACTTATATCTTTTGGAGTGTGAATAATACTATCATCTAAAGCGGGTTTGGAAGAGTGTCAACTTTAGGAACTAGTGATCCCGCTATTCCGAATGAGAAGAATCTTGCTTATGTGGAGAGTAAAAAAAATTCTATGCTTGTAGATCATGAAAAGAATGCTTTATGTGATGGTTATATTGTTGAATTAATTCATGATGCTACTGAAAATTATTATGAGGGAGGAATATATGCTTGTAGGAGTTGCAATAATATCAAGTTTCCTCTCTATGTGCTTAAAGTTTTGAAGGTATACTTGTTTAACCTTCCTATGCTAGTTGATTCTTGTTCCTATAAATTATGTGCTCACAAAATCCCTAGGCATACGAAGTTGGTTAGATTCAAATGTGCTAGTCATATTCTTCATGATGCTCTCTTTATGTTTCAATTCTTATCTTTTATGAGAGCATCATTGAAATCATCATGCCTAGCTAAAAGGCATTAAAGAAAAGCGCTTGTTGGGAGACAACCCAATATTTACCCCTACTGTTTGTGTGTGCTTACATGATTAAGCTACTGTATTAATCATGTTTTATAGCTTTTGTTTCAATAAAGTGCCAACAAGACCATTGGGAAGACTTGGGTGAAAGTTAGTGTGATCTTGCTGTAAAAAACAGAAACTTTGCGCTCACGAGATTAGCTATCATTTTTTTATAGAAGAGTGATTTTGAGTTGATTATTTTTTACAGAAGATTAATAGACAAATTCCTCACGTCCACCGATTTATTTCATAATTTTTGGAGTAGCAGAAGTATGGTTGCTGTTCAGATCATTACAGACTGTTCTGTTTCTGACAGATTCTGTTTTCATTGAATAGTTTGCTTGTTTTCTAGTTTCTATGGCTTATATTTCTCAATATAAATTGTAGAAATGATAAGGTACAGTAGGCATTGTGTGAGAACAACTATGAACCTTGTCTTTGACAGTACCAAAGTGAATGGTTTACTCTTTATCATACTAACCTATCTCACGAAGTTTCGTTAAGTTTTGTGTGATTGAAGTTTTCAAGCTTTGGGTGAGATATCGATTGGAGGAGAACAAGGAGTGGAAATACCCTAAGCTTGGGGATGCCCAAGGCAACCCAAGGTAATATTCAAGGAAGACTCAAGCGCCTAAGCTTGGGGATGCCCTGGAAGGCATCCCCTCTTTCGTCTTCAAAACTGTTGGTATACCTTACTCGGAGCTATATTTTTATTCGTCACATGATATGTGTTTTGCTTGGAGCGTGTTTTCAATTTTACTTGCTGTTTGAATAAAATCATTGGATCTGAAATATTGAATGAAAAAGAATCCTCCCATGGCTAGTTAATTATTTGACTACTCAGTGTTCTTCACTTATATCTTTTGGAGTAGTTTGTCATTTACTCATGTGCTTCATGTATATCCTATGGGTAAATGGTTGAATGAATTGAATGTCATAAATCTGAATTTATATACGTTTCATATGCTTATAACATGGGTAGTAATGACTTCACACATAATAAGTATAGGTAGTAAACTCATTGAAAGTTAGCAAACGTAGAATTGGTCACTTGAACAATTCATGAAAGAATATTGAAGGAAGAGAGATTTCACATATAAATATACTATCTTGGACATATTTTGTAATTGTGAGCACTCATTAAAATATGACATGCTAAAAGTTTGATGTCGGACAAGGAAGACAACGTAATGGGTTATGTTTTCTTATATCCGAAATAAAGTATATTGTCTTGGATCATCCAACATGTTGAGCTTGCCTTTCCCTCTCATGCTAGCCAAATTCTTAGCACCAAGTAGAAATACTACTTTTGCTTCCAAACATCCCTTAAAACGAGTATTGCCATGAGAGTCCACCATACCTACCTATGGATTGAGTAAGATCCTTCAAGTAAGTTGTCATCGGTGCATGCAATAAAAATTGCCCTCTAAATATGTATGATCTATTAATGTGGAGAAAATAATCTTTATACGATCTTGTGATGTGGAAGAAATAAAAGCGATGGACTGCATAATAAAGGTCCATATCACAAGTGGCAATATAAAGTGACGTTCTTTTGCATTAAGATTTTGTGCATCCAACCATAAAAGCGCATGACAACCTCTGCTTCCCTCTGCGAAGGGCCTATCTTTTACTTTTATCTTCTACCTTATGCAAGAGTCATGGTGATCTTCACCTTTCCTTTTTACATTTTACCCTTTGGCAAGCGCATTGTGTTGGAAAGATCCCGATATATATAAATCCAATTGGATGTAAGTTATCATGAACTATTATTGTTGACATTACCCTTGAGGTAAAAGGTTGGGAGGCGAATCTATAAGCCCCTATCTTTCTCTGTGTCCGATTAAAAATTTGAACCCATAAATATCATGTGAGTGTTAGCAATTGTGAAAGATTAAATGATAGTTGAGTATGTGGAGTTTGCTAAATCAAAGCTCTGACATAGACCCTTCCTGAAAATAAGATGAATTGCAATTGTTTGATGACTGAGAATATAGTTTGTTAATTTTCAAGAAAGTTTATGATATATACTTTAACATGTGAACAACCTGTTACTTGATCATGAAAAGTTTTATAAGATGAGCTACTGTTATGACATATATTGATGCTAGAAAAAGTGAGTGAAATTATCATTGATCAAACTTGTGCACTTGCTAGCATTCACACTTCATAAATTATTTCTTTTATCATTTACCTACTCGAGGACGAGCAGGAATTAAGCTTGGGGATGCTGATACGTCTCCAACGTATCTATAATTTATGAAGTATTCATGCTATTATATTATCAACCTTGGATGTTTTACATTCATTTATATGCTATTTTATACGGTTTTTGGGACTAACCTATTAACCTAGAGCCGAGTGCCAGTTTCTGTTTTCT
This sequence comes from Triticum aestivum, assembly GCF_018294505.1. NCBI lineage: Eukaryota > Viridiplantae > Streptophyta > Magnoliopsida > Poales > Poaceae > Triticum > Triticum aestivum. Next base: position 500,705,611 of record NC_057802.1, read on the forward strand.
CCTTGTTTTAGAGTATCGCAGAAAAGGAAAACCAAACGGAGTCCAATTGACCTGAAACTTGACGGAGCTTATTCTTGGACCAGAAGAAGGCCACGGAGTCAAAGAGTTGGGCCAGATGAGTCCCGGGCTGCCCACAAGGGTGGGGGGCGCCTCCCTGCCTCGTGGACAGCCCGGAGGCCCCCCTGACTTGTTCTCGACGCCAACACCTCTCATATATACCCAAACTTCTAGAAGGAAACCTAGATCGGAAGTTCCGCCACCGCAAGCCTCTGTAGCCACGAGAAATCAATCTAGGCCCCCTCCGGCACCCTGCCGGAGGGGGTCATTATCACCGGTGGCCATGGAGGAGTATCCCGGAGAGGCCATCATCGCCATGAAGGCCAAGGACCAGAGGGAGAACCTTTCCCCATCCAGGGGGAGGCCATGGAGGAGGAAGCACAAGGGGGAGAACCTCTCCTCCTCTCTCTTGGTGGCACCGGAGTGCCATCGAGAGGGGAATCATCGCCGCGGTGATCGTCTTCATCAAAATCACCACCCTCATCACCATCCTCATCTCTTTTACACGGTCCACTCTCCCGCACCCCGCTGTAATGCCTACTTGAACATGGTGCTTTATGCCACATATTATGATCCAATGATGTGTTGCCATCCTATGATGTTTTGAGTAGATATCCTTTGTCTTTGGGTTGATTGATGATCTAGATTGGTACGAGTTGTATGTTTTATTTTGGTGCCGTCCTATGGTGCCCTCCGTGTCGCGCCAGCGTGAGGGATTCCCGCTGTAGGGTGTTTCAATACGTTCATGATTCGCTTATAGTGGGTTGGTGAGTGACTGAAACACAAACCCGAGTAAGAGGGTTGTTGCGTATGGGAATAAAGAGGACTTGATGCTTCAATGCTATGGTTGGGTTTTACCTTAATGATCTTTAGTAGTTGCGAATGCTTGCTAGAGTTCCAATCATAAGTGCATATGATCCAAGTAGAGAAAGTATGTTAGCTTATGCCTCTCCCTCATATGAAATTGCAATGACGACTACCGGTCTTGTTAACAATTGCCTAGGACAATTCCGCTCACCGATCCATCATTACTCCACACTCGCTATTTATAATATTTAGTAATATATTCTAACTTTATGATAACAGCACCTACTTTTATGTTTTAGCTCTCCGATACCATAGAAAGTTATCCTCTTCATACACTACAAAAAAAGACACATCCGTGACATTTTGGGCCGAACGAATTTTTTTTCTGTCATACATATGACACTTCTATGACGATAATTGTGACAAAACCCGGTATCATCATAGATGTGGTGGGCTCCTACTTCTATGACAAAAAATCATGACAGAAAATGGGCTTTTCGTCCTGGGCGGGCCGGAGACGCAGCTGCATGACATTCTTTGGGCCGTCCATGACGGAAAAAACCGTGGTAGAAGCGAGGGGGAGGAAAATTTCAGGGAGTTCCCGGTTACGGTGGGAGGTCGGGGGCTGAGCGATGCGCGTTTCTCTCGTACACGTACGCGCGTGTGTGCGAGGCGTTGGCTCTAACTGAACCCGAGCCAGGTGTTGGGCTCTAACTGAACCCGAGCGATTGCAACTGCAGGCTACGCGTTACTGAACCCGAGCGATCGATCGATGGCTGTTAACTGAACCCAATCGAGCGATTCCTTCGCTACTGCTGCTAACTGAAGCCGATCGATTGGATGAACAGTGAGCGTTGCCGGGGGGGGGGGGGTTGGATGAACAGTGAGCGGTGGCGTTGCCTCTGGATGAACAGGACCCCGTGGTGTGGAGGGCTGGATGAACAGTAGACGGTGGAGGGGTGCCCGTGGAGGGGTGGTTGAACAGGACCCCGTGGTGTGGAGGGCTGGATGAACAATATACGGTGGAGGGGTTCCCGTGGAGGGGTGGTTGAACTGTAGCCGGTGGAGTAGCGCGCGGTGGAGGCTGGATGAACAGGAGCCCGTGGAGGCTGGAGGAGGTCGACGGTGGAGATGAGCAGTATCCCGTGGAGTCCCGTTTTGCGGTACGCCACACCCCTCCCGATGAACAGGACCCCCGTTTCGACCGTAGGAGGTCCGTTTCGTCCATTTTGCGGTACGCCACACCCCTCCCGATCAACAGGACCCCCGTTTCGACCGTAGGAGGTCCGTTTCGTCCGTTTTGCGGTACGCCACACCCCTCCCGATCAACAGGACCCCGTTCCGAACGTGGGAGGTCCGTTTCCTCCGTTTTGCGGTACGCCAGGCCTCGTTTACATCGCCTGTTCCGTCCAAGCCCTCCCGATGAACACGACCACGTATTCCGTTCCGACCCAGCCGGTTGGCTCCCACGCGTTCCGTTGCCTCCCGATGAACACGACGCATTCCGTTGCCTCCCCATGAACACGACGCATTTCGTTGCCTCCCATGAACACGACGCATTCCATTGCCTCCCCATGAACACGACGACGACGCTGTTTCTCCGTTCCGACCCAGCCATGTACACGAGCCCTGGCCGCACGTATGCGCGAGTAGGCGTTCGAGACCCCGCCCGTATGTACACATACGTGGCCGTATTTTCTTTCTTGCACCCTGGCCGCTGTACGTACGTGTACATGCTACGTGCGCGCCTCTACTACGACACGTGTGTGCCTCTACATCCACCAGCATATATGTACGTACACGTTCACGACCAGAATGACAACGCTACGTACACTTCGACCAGGTGGGTCCCGACTGTCAGGCACTTCCTTGCATGCGAAGATGTAGCTGGTGGGTCCCAGCAGTCAGGGGGGAAATTTTTTTTCGCGAAATACGGTGGCCCGTCCGGTGGGTCCCCGCTGTCAGGTGGAGGAATAATTATTTTGCACGTAATAAGGAGGCACTTCCTTGCTGCGGCCGTGGACCCAGCTGTCAGCCTCTCCACGTACAGTCCACGTCCGATGGAAGCCGTTCCTTGACCACGTTGACCACGCCGCGCCGAGAGCACCAGGGCAGTGGACGACGGCGAGGCCTAGGAAGGGGATGGCGTGGAGCCAGGGAAGACACGGCAGTGGATGCCCACGCGTAGAGGAGTACGAGGGTTCACTGGTTCGCTGCGGTGTGAGGCTGCCGTCGCCGCAGAATAACAGGGGGTGTGGGTGAGTAGAGGGATGGCCTGGCCAGCGGTGGGAGTAGTAGGGGGCGGTGAGGCCTCCGCCGCATCGCAGCCGGCCACGGGAGGCAGGAGCACGAGGCACGACCGGCGCTGGTTTGGGCGGCTGGAGCAAGAAGACCAGAGGTTGAAGAAGCACTACGGCCGTTGGATGGACATCGTACGGTCACTGGAGCTAGAATCGTGCATATTGACTAAGTTGACAAAGCCCTCCGTCCCCGTCAACTTAGTAGGCCCACAAGTCAGCCTGCCACTATACTGGGTCCCAGCTAACAGGGGGAGTATTCATTTTTTTGTGCGTAATAAGGAGGCACTTCCTTGCGTGCGAAGATATAGCTGGTGGGTCCGAGCTGTCAGCGGCGGTAACGTTTTTTTCGCGAAATACAGAGGCCCTTTCGGTGGGTCCCTGATGTCAGGTGGAGGAATCATTATTTTGCGCGTAATAAGGAGGCATTTCCTTGCGTGCGGCCGTGGACCCAGCTGTCGGCCTCTCCACGTACAGTCCACTTCAGATGCATGTCGGTCGTTGACCACGTTGACCAGGCCGCGCCGAGAGCACCAGGGCGGTGGACGACGGCGAGGCCTAGGAAGGGAACGACACGGAGGCAGGGAAGACTCGGCAGTTGTTTCCCACGCGGAGGGGAGTACGACTGTACGAGGGTTTACTGGTTCGTCTGCCGTCGCCGGAGAATAACAGCAGGTGTGGGTGAGTAGAGGGATGGCTAGGCCAGCGATGGGAGTACGGTGGGGCGGTGAGGCCTGCGCGGCAGCAGAGCCGGCCGCGGGGAGGAGGGAGCAGGCAGTCCCGCCGGCGCTTGTTTGAGCGGCTGGAGCAGGAAGAGCAGAGATTGAAGAAGCACGACGGCCGTTGGATGGCCATCCAACAGTCACTGCTTGTGCGTCAACCTTTTTTTAGGAAAGCCTCAAATCTGTGGAAAACAGCATACAGCCCATCTGCCATTATTTCTAATAATTTACAGCCCATTTGCTAATTATTAAGGTTTTTTTGGAGCCCATATTCTTTTTGTTAGCATTACAGCCCATATTGTGGCCACGGTTAAAAAATTATACGAAATTTTGCATATTTCGGTGCGGTCCGAACTGTTTTTAATCCCGAAATTTCGACTCACATTCAAACTGATTTTAAAAATAAATGTATATCAATATAAAATCCAACAAATTCTCCACGCATAAAAATTAATGTAATTTAAAATCTCGAAATGAAAAAAAGATATTTGAAACTAATTGCCGGTTTGATGTGTTTTAAAAATGTACAACCCATTTCTCATTACTGATGGGCCATTTTCTCGGCCAGCCGAATGAAAGCTCTCCTCGTCTTGAAAGATTTGCAGCCCAACAGGCCTGACAAAGCGACTTACTTGGCAAATCACAAAAAAACTGGGCTGTGGCCGTGGACCCAGCTGTCAGCCTCTCCACGTACAGTACTCTTCCGATGGAATGTCGTTGACCACGTTGACCACGCCGCGCCGAGAGCACCAAGGCGGTGGACGACGGCGAGGCCTAGGAAGGGGACGACGCGGAGCCGGGGAAGACGCGGCAGTGGATGCCCACGCGGAGAGGAGTACGAGGGTTCACTGGTTCGGCTGCGGTGTGAGGCTGCCGTCGCCGCAGGGCCTGGCTAGCGGTGGGAGTAGTAGGGGGCGATGAGGCCTCAACGGCAGCACAGCCGGCCACTGGAGGCAGGAGCAGGCGGTCTCCCCGGCGCTGGTTTGGGCGGCTGGTGCAAGAAGAGCAGCGATTGAAGAAGCAGCAGGACCGTTCGATTCAAATCCAACGGTTACTGCTGCTAGAATCGTTTGTTGACTAAGTTGACAAGCCCTGCGTACGCGTCAACTTAGTAGGCCCACAGGTCAGCCTCCCAACCGGTGCGCCCCAGATGTCAGTGGGAGGAATCATTTTTTTCGCGTAATAAGGAGGCAGTTGATTGCGTGCGGCCAGGCCAGCGGAGGGAGTAGGGTGGGCCGGGGAAGCCTGCGCGGCATCACAGCGGGCCACAAGAGGAGGGAGCAGGCAGTCCCGCCGGCGCTAGTTTAGGCGGCTGGAGCAGGAAGATCAGAGATTGAAGAAGCACGTCGGCCGTTGGATGGACATCCAACAGTCACTGCTGCTAGAATCGTGTGTTCACTGACAAAGCCTTGCGTAAACAAGTCAGCCTCGAAATCTGTGGCGTGTACAGCCCATTTGCTATTATTTTTATAATTTTTACTCATTTTCTAATTCATATGGAATTTATTGCAGCCCGTTTTCCATTTTTAGAATTGCTGGCCATTTTCTGGTCAGTACCAGGGTCAAAAAATTAACTAAATATGTGGGAAATTTTGAAAATTCGCAAATTTTTGCTGGGGAACGAAATATTCTTAATCCAAAAATTAATAGCCATACTAAAACAAATTTAAAAATAAATTAGTACTATGTCATGTTAAATCCAATGAAATACGTATAAGATATCAGTGAAGAACAAAAACAAAAAAAGAAACTTATATCCCATTTGCTATAATTTTTTTGGAATTTTCAACCCCTTTTGATATTACTTTTAACAGACATTGACCATACTCTTAAGCCAGGCCGGAATGCATCCCTCCTCGTCTTGAAAGATTTGCAGCCCAGTAATTCGGAGAAAACAAATAGGCCTAGCTTGGGTATTCTTCAAAAAGAAATACTGGGCTACCTATTTTCCCAAAGAACTGGTGCATGAGCATTTAGCTTTATTTATTTATTTATTTACTTATTTATGTTTAGGGGACCATGAGCATGTACCTGGGCCGGATTCATGTGAGAGCCTCCCTTCCAGTTAATTATGGGCTTCTCTATTGGGCCTTCATCAGTGGGCTGCATGTTATCAACAAGTGGAAAATGTGTTCCGTACGAAAAATAGTATGCGCTACGTACGGTACGGGGCACTAAAGGATCGAACCGTGCAACGACTTCCAAAACATTGTGTTTGTCGTTCTAACAACACATTTATTCAACCAACAGACGAAATATACTACTGATTGTACATTGAAAACAGCAGCAGCAGCAACCAGGGCTGGGGGTGCAACAGAAGCAGTAAGCAGGCCAGAAGAGTGAAGACGCAGCTCTCTCTTCCAAACCAAACATCAGCCATCATTACAAAAGGGCTACCAAAAAAGAACAAGTGTATGCATCAAACTAAATAAAGATCCTACTACACCAAGTGTACGCATCTAACTAACTGGCTCAGTTAGACGTTACTATTTATTAAGCTGTGGAGATTGGCTGACGGCTTGAACCAGATGGGTGCCTGACGGGGGAAACTCCAGCCAGCAGGTCGAAGTCTGATACTTGCGACCCTCTCTCCTACTTTGGGCTGCAGAGCGTGGCGGCACATATCAGGGTATGGTGCATGCAGAGACGCATGGTACGCTGTGTACACACAGTTTTGCCTGATGAACGAAACCGCGCTGCCATCATGATCCTTGCCGTCGGTTATCTCCTGGTTAATCGGATAATTCAGTCCGACAAACAGAGAGCGTGTACCAAGGCTACTTACCAGCCTCCAGTCAAAAATTCCTGAAGGCCCAGAGAAGCTGGGATCCTGCTCAAAGACCTTGCAGTGACTGTGATTGTATTCCGCGAAACAACACGTCCGGTACGTGCGAACGATCATCAATCTTTCGCCGTCGTCTGATCGAGCCAGGAACCACCTGCAACTGCCATGCCGCTTTTCTTTGAAAGGTTCTGGGATTAGGAAGGGTAGGGACACCAGGCGGCCTACAACATCATATCAAGTTGGAGTCAAATAAAAAAGGGCTCTTGATTTAGTCAATCTTAAGAACAGCATGTTATGAGCATGAATATTTTTTCAGCAAATGTTGACAGTAATATAAGCAAGCCATCATGATATCATAGGAAAGTACTCCCTCTGTCCCATAATATAAGAACGTTTTTCAAGCTATGTAAGCTTGAAAAACGTTCTTATATTATGGGACGGAGGGAGTAACATACTGCTGTAACAGCCGTTTGTAGCGATGACTGGAGTAGGCCAGCAATACGTCCAGCCATAGAAGGAGTCGACAGCGTAAATGAAGCCCTTGTGTTCAATGGCATCAGAGAACCATGGAGGATGTATGATCCTGCGATGGACGTGCAGATTTATCCACTTACCGCAGTGACCTGTCAGATAGGCGAGACCGCGGTTGAAGAACGCAATTAGCCTGAAGTCTTTATAATTCGCAGATCTTGTGGGCACTTGGCAGATTACAACCTTGAGCAAATCAAACTTGGTATCATGTTGGCTACTGTAAGATTCCGAGTATTCTGGGCCGCGGTGCCAAAGCAGTGCAGTGTTAATCGAAGGAAGGGGGATCAATCGCCGGGTGTAGACCTCCACGAGCATCCAGCTGCCGCGACCGTCGACGAGCACCATCCAAGACGTGTTCATGCCGACCCAGTACATACCGTTAATGTAGTTGAGGCTGACGGGGATCGGATCGCAGTCAAGGGGGTTGATGCTCGCCACCCTACGATCGTTATGCTGCGTGACACGCCGTTTCTGAAGATCAGGCGGCATCAGCAAGCAAGGAGCTGGCTTAAAAAGCTCCGGCCTGAGGGCTTTGAGTAAACGGTACAGCCCCGACGAGCACGCGGCGAGCGGCATGGTACTGAGATTGTCCACACGCGAAACAATGAGCTTGATTACCTCTGTGGGGAGCGAATTCCAGCCACTCTTTCGGCGGACGCTGCTCGGTTCTGCCATTGTTAGTGCTTGGGTTTCGGACGAGGGGGGAGGCGCCTTAGCGGGGATGGAAGATTGGACGAGATTATGTGCGGACAAAGATGGAGAAGCGAATATGTGCTGCGGGAAGTGGACAGGTGATGATGACTACAGCACGCCGCTTGACTTACGAGACACATACCAGCAGCGTAGGGTCATGTCGATGCCAGACAACTTGCTTGAGTGATCACAGTACTGGTACTCCCTACAGTGCTATGCCCTAACTTGCTTGAGTAGAGTAGTAGAGTAGGACTCTGCTCTACTACTAGCACCGGAGGAGTAGTATATTCTAATCTAAAATAGTTACAAACTTCAATGCCCGAGCGTGGAACGACTACGAACCGTGCTCAAAGACCGTGTCTACGTGGTGTTTGGACATGGGCGACAACCTCAACGCCAACGGTGCTGCTCCCGTTGCACCGTATGTGTTTCTGTCCTTCCTGTTCGAAATCGTGGTAGAATTCATGTTTCTACTCTGTATCCTACTACTATGCTAGTCCACATGATTAGTTTCATCTCTGTTATAGCCGTCATGATTTATTTTGTGCTTATTCGGATTAAATCTCGTAGTAACTTGCTCATATATTCAACTGGCGCAACGTCCCCTACAGCCACTCCCGTTTCATGGACGGCCTGGTCGATGCCTCCAAGGAGCCCTTCGTCCACTGCTATGAGTGCCCGATGCCGTTTTGTGGCTCGCCGGCGGACATGGTGCATCACCTCACAGATGCGTGCAGCGGTCACTGCTGGCCCTTGGCGGAGAACATCAAGTACGAGACGTGCTACCCGTTCACCATGCCGGAGTCGCTGGAGGATCACCGCCGCCTGCTAGTCTCGGAGGAGGACGGCAGCGTCTTCCTCTTGATCGTGGGCACCGGCGAGGCCCGCGCAGGCCGCCGCCCCGTCTCTGTAATGTGCGTCAGGGGCGACGCCGCTGACGCTGACACTGACACGAGGCCGATGTACGGGTGCGTGGTCAGTGTTACTACCCCTCCGGGTCGCGTGGGCGGCGACACCGGCCTCATCGAACGGACTTGGACTCTGGGGAGCTGGGACTATCCCGCCAATGTGGACTTGGAAAACCCATGGCATCCTTTACCCGCCGACGCGGTGCACGGGGACTCCAAGGAGGTACACCTGGACATACGCATTATCAAGTTAAATGTTGATCATTAGTCTTCGCTCAATGTAATCCGCTGTCTAAGCATGTGGAGACTTCCATGCAGGATCTTGCTCTATTGGAGTATCGCGCATGAATAAAAGTGTATCCGTTTATGGTTTAGTCTAGAATCTTCCATGTATGAATTTTTACTACAGTACTGGTGAAAGACTTACGATGAACCATTTCTTACATCTCCTCTGCCCGCTTGCAAGTCATCCTGATTTAATCCCTCCGTCTAGGTGTATAAGGGCATGGTTAATATTACTTAATAGTATAGCCAACTGTTGACTATAAGAAAGTGCCATGTCATCTGTAGCCAACATGTATAACAATCGATACTCAAAAACTAATTCTTAAAGATCATTTCTTGCAAAGCACAATAAGTGTTATTTCTTCACAAGTTTTGGATGCAGGTTGAACAGTTGAACGCTTTTGTTTGCAAAAGATACCTTTTTATCTATTTCACCCGGATGTTTGTGAGCTCTAGAGATGAAATAATATCCGAAGAAACCTATCGATACCCGTTACACATGAGATGACCCCCACATCCTTTGTCAAAATAAACAACTCCCCGATCAATGCATTTCACTCTTCGGTGCAACGCACGGGCACCTTACTACTATAGATTAGTACGACCAAAAATTGAACTAACATTATATATAGTACGATAAATGCTGATGCATGTCACCTAAAATTATATCATTCAAAACTATGTTCAAATACGAATCCAACGATATAGTTTTTGTTGACATGCACGAACATTTTGTCAGTTAAATCTTCAGTCAAATTCAATGGGGGACTAATAAACCACGACCGATGTAGTACAAGTGTAGAGGGCGGCGCTGCACGGGAGTCTCACCTCTCACCCCGCTCATGGCGCGACAGTAAAGCCGTCATATCACAAAACCCAACCACTCCCAGTAATAAGTGGCCTGGTAAAATATGGTGGGGAACGTAGCAGAAATTCAAAAAATTTCTACGCATCACCAAGATCAATCTATGGAGTAATCTAGCAACGAGGGGAAGGGGAGTGAATCTACATACCCTTGTAGATCGCGATGCGTAAGCGTTGCAAGAACGCGGATGAGGGAGTCGTACTCGTAGTGATTCAGATCGCGGTTGATTCCGATCTAAGCACCGAAAGAACGGTGCCTCCGCGTTCAACACACGTGCAGCCCGCTGACGTCTCCCACGCCTTGATCCAGCAAGGAGAGAGGGAGAGGTTGGGGAAGACTCCATCCAGCAGCAACACGACGGCATGGTGGTGTTGGAGGAGCGTGGCAATCCCGCAGGGCTTCGCCAAGCACCGCGGGAGAGGAGGAGGAGGAAGAGGGGTAGGGCTGCGCCAAAAGGAGACGTTCTCATGTGTTGGGCAGCCCCAAAAACCCCAATATATATAGGGGAGGGGGAGGGCTGCGCCCCCCATCTAGGGTTTCCCCCTCAAGGGGTGCGGCCAGCCCTAGATGGGGCTTGGGGGGCGGCCAAAGGGGGGAGGAGTGCTTCCCAAGTCAAGTGGAGGCCCTCCCCCTTAGGGTTTCCCCTCTCCCATGCGCATGGGCCTTTGGGGGGCTGGTGCCCCTGGCCCATTAAGGCTAGGGCGCCCCCTTACAGCCCATGCTGCTGTATTGGACGTGGTGGAACATTTTCCGGACCTCCGGACCCCTCCGGAATCCTCCGGAACCTTCTGGAAGCTTCCCGGTACAATACCGAAAAAACCCGAACTTTCCCGGAACCCGAACAACAACTTTCCATATATAAATCTTTACCTCCGGACCATTCCGGAACTCCTCGTGACGTCCGGGATCTCATCCGGGACTCCGAACAACATTCAGTAAGCACGTACATGCTTTCCCTATAACCCTAGCGTCATCGAACCTTAAGCGTGTAGACCCTACGGGTTCGGGAACCATGCAGACATGACCGAGACGTTCTCCGGTCAATAACCAATAGCGGGATCTGGATACCCATGTTGGCTCCCACATGTTCCACGATGATCTCATCGGATGAACCACGATGTCGGGGATTCAATCAATCCCGTATTCAATTCCCTTTGTCCATCGGTATGTTACTTGCCCGAGATTCGATCGTCGGTATCCCGATACCTTGTTCAATCTCGTTACCGGCAAGTCTCTTTACTCGTTCCGTAACTCACATCATCCCGTGATCAACTCCTTGGTCACACTGTGCACATTATGATGATGTCCTACCGAGTGGGCCCAGAGATACCTCTCCGTTTACACGGAGTGACAAATCCCAGTCTCGATTCGTGCCAACCCAACAGACACTTTCGGAGATACCCGTAGTGCACCTTTATAGCCACCCAGTTACGTTGTGATGTTTGGCACACCCAAAGCATTCCTACGGTATCCGGGAGTTGCACAATCTCATGGTCTAAGGAAATGATACTTGACATTAGAAAAGCTCTGAGCAAACGAACTACACGATCTTGTGCTAGGCTTAGGATTGGGTCTTGTCCATCACATCATTCTCCTAATGATGTGATCCCGTTATCAACGACATCCAATGTCCATGGTTAGGAAACCGTAACCATCTATTGATCAACGAGCTAGTCTCCTAGAGGCTTACTAGGGACATGGTGTTGTCTATGTATCCACACATGCATCTGAGTTTCCTATCAATACAATTTTAGCATGGATAATAAACGATTATCATGAACAAGGAAATATAATAATAACCTATTTATTATTGCCTCTAGGGCATATTTCCAACAAAATAAACGGACAAGCAACCATCACATCCCTCCGTCTTTTTTGCATTTCATCTCTCTGCATTTACTTTCTCCAGTTCATCTCGCACACTCGATCCCTAGCTAGTACTCCTAGGGCCAGTTCTTTTGGCGGCTTCCCCAGCTTTTCCCACAAGACTAGTCACAGTGGAGAGTAACAATAAGGCGCCTCACCCATTTATTTGGGCTTCTAAACTACTACTCCGTCCTGGTTTATTCCTCACCATTGTAATTTGTGCTCAATTTTGACCAAAGATTTAACTGGTTTATTCCTCACCATTGTAATCCCTCCGTCTAGGTGTGTAAGTCATCTTACGAAAACCAAATAATCCCAAAACACTTAGGCGCGGTGCATTAACTTCTACTCCGTACCTCGTTTCTTGTTTCTTGACATATCAACCAATAAGAGATAAAGAGTGTGCATGCTTTTAATGACTTGAGATATCAAACCCGACATGCAGTGGTTAGTTCATTGCATGCAATACTATTAATTAGCAAATAAAAATTAACGTTTCTCATTTTCTCCTCCTCCTTGGTCACGGTGCATAGCCTAAGATGACTTACTCACTTAGACGGATGGAGTAGTGCATGTGACATGCACTAACATTTCATTAGTTAAATTTATGATCAAAATTTGACACAGATTACAATGGGGACCAATAAACCAGGACGGAGGTAGTAGTTATGGGATTACTAATCTAGAAGCCTAAAAGAACTGGCCCATGGTACTCCTACTAGTAGTAGTACTCAAGTTGGAATTCCAGTTGCACGGCACAACTTGTTAGGCAAAAAATTCGATACAGGGTGTAGGAAGCGGTTTGGGAATTTACATGCCTTTCCAACCAGTGAGATACTCCGTACAAAGTATGATAGAGAAATAACCACAGAGAAGGAAGCTAAAAGTAAACAATCAAACGAGCATTTTTGCATTTGTTTTGCATTGAATCGTTTCACAAGCTTGACTAGTGCTGCTTTTCTACTTTTACAAAAACCGCATCGTAATGTTAAAACGTGCATTTGCACGTACATAAGTAATAGTAGTACTCCCTCCGTCTAGGTGTATAAGTCTTCCCTCCTTCTTGGTCACGGTGCACAACCAAAGATGACTTATTAACTTGGACGGAGGAAGTAGCACAGTCTGCAAGCATATATCAAGAGAGACGTGTAGTGCGATAGTATATAGTAAAGTTTGTGCTATATGCACGTACTTGCAAAATGCGTACGAATACACAAGGTTTCCAAACTTTCCCTTTTACATACTTAATTAAGGACGCAAAAAATTCCTGAATGTTCGGGATTTATCATTTGCGTCCCAAAACTAATGAGATCGCCTTACAAAACAAAAATTATACTCCTCCTAAAAGACACGGCGCAGGAGCGCTTGCGGCGCGCCACAGAGTGCCCTAGTGCGCGGCCGTTTCCCAGCGCGCTGACACACCGCCTCTTCCTCAGCCTCGCAACTCGCGAGGTGCTGATTGGCGGCTTGCCGGCGGGCGAGCGCGATCTCACCGGTGTGGTGATCCGGCGCCAACAGGTACTCCTCCTCACTGGAAGCGTGCACCCGGTCCACGTACCGCCAAGCGTAGATGAGGCGCTTGGGCCCGACTGCACTCAGGGCGTCGGCACGGGCGTCCTCCGCCACCCTCACGGCCCTCGCACGAGCCTTCTGCCAAAGAGCCAATTGCCTGACTCTGTCGGACGCGACATAGGCCTCCCAGGCAGCTTGTTCCGCGGTGCGCTTCTCTTCCTCGGCCTTCTTCTCCGCCTCTATTTTGGCGCGCTCTGCTGGAGGCAAAGCCTCCCACAAGGCGACATCCATTTCTTTCCAAAGCTCCTCAAGGCTGGGGGGCTCGGCGGGCGGCGCGGTGTTCTCCTCATAGCGGGGAGCCGACGCATCCTCCGGCGCGCATGCTGGCGAGATTGGGAACGCCAACGCGTCCACCTCGACGCGTAGCGGCGAGGAGCGGAACGACGACGCGTCCTCCTCGACTAGTGGTGGCGAGGAACGGAACAGCGACGCGTCGCGTCGCGGCGAGGAGCGGAACGCCGACGCGTCCTCCTCGACTAGTGGCGGCGAGGAACGGAACGGCGACGCATCGCGTAGCGGCGAGGAGCGGAACACCGACGCGTCCTCCTCGACTAGTGGTGGCGAGGAACGGAACGGCGACGCGTGACCGTCCGCGCGGTGCAGCGAGGGGCTCCTAGGGCTTGGGAGGGGCGATGCCATGGTGGTCGACGTGAGAGGGAGGGGAGGAGATAGCGATGAACGTGAACGTGAGGGAGAGGAGATAGCGATGTCGTGGGAGGCGCAGTATTTATAGCGAGCAATGGCACACCTACGTAAGATATGGACTGAGCTGCACTGACTTAACTGCAGGTCCAGTTGCGTCACTGACATGTGGGCCAGACCCCTGTTGGGCCCATATGTCAGTGACCCAATGCACCTGCAGTTAAGTAACAGCTACGTGGGCATATTTGTTGGAGTAAATTACGGGGGAGCGAAGGGGTGGAAATATTGCTAGTCACAACGGATTGGACGAGCGTGGGGGGAGGAGAGTCATGCATGCAGATTTTTTCACACGGGGTGGAGTGGTGGGACCGCCGGAGGGAGAAGGAGAGTTTGGCAGGCATATTGTTTCCACACATGGAGAGGAAAAGATTTGGAGACTAATGGGCTTCCTGCAGGTATGGGGAACGGTGCATAATAAGTCATCTTGCATGCCGGGCTAGGTATAGTCTCAAGTCATTAAAAACATACACGCCCCACACATGTTCATATTTCAAGGTGCACTAAATTATTGCATGCGATGATTAAGGCTGGCCATAATGGTGGTATCTTAGCTGGTATCATGCACACGGGAATAACAAACATGCTGATGTGGAAAAGAATTAAAGAAGAGAGGGGGGTTAGAGTAACTAGTGTTCATGCATGCATTGGTAAACACATTTTTTTGTGAAGAACGACAACACTAGTTGAGTACTTTTGCAGACTTCAAAAACTATTCCACCGCCTCTACTATCTTGCTAAGAGTAGGTGAAATTTTTGAATCGAGCCCTTTAAACTAGAAGGGAGGTAGTGGTACTCTAAGGCTGGTCATAGTGGGGAGTAACTTAGACTAGTAACATGCATATGTTACTAGTCTATGTTACTACCTCTATAGGGCATAGTATCATAGATTAGTATCATAGGTGGTCTCATTTATTGCCATGCATGACACATAGTAGCATCACATTTATTATGTTATGGTATCTACCTATGTTACTATAACCATCTCTCTCTTCTTTAATTGCCTACCACATTAGCGTGTTTTTGCGAGTCCCAAGTGCATGATACTACTTATGTTACCCCACTATGGCCGGCCTAATAGCTAGCCTTGTTGTGATGACAAGATAGGACATGGCACGCACCTGGACGCAGGAACTAGTCTGCATTGTGCATTTAACTTTTGTCTGAAGTCAATGTACCTCTACTTTCACCAGACTTATAGAAAAATGTGTCAACATTCACAATGTCAAATCAATATTTTTACACTCATTATAAAACGTAGTTCTTATACTCATTATAATCAGTATTGTAGATATTGATATTTTTAGTATAAATTTGGTCGTGGGATTTCATTGATGCCTGTCAAAGCGTGGAGGAAACGGAGCTTAGCGCTTGCATTGCCGGTCTCTACATAGGTATTTCTCTTCATAATCCTGTAATTTTAGAGACTGGTTGCGCTTTTGTGGTAGCGTCTCTTGCATCGGGAGACTATGACAGGTCTGCTATGCGTGACCTGAAGATGAAAGCATTGAGCATCTCAAAGTTGATCAACAATCTTCAATTGTCAAAGATTAGCCGTTCGGCCAATAAGGTGGCACACTTAATCGCTAAGTATAGCTTTGACAATAGATTAGATGGTATTCTTGTAAATAACATACCGCCCTGTGTGGTGAATATTGTATCGAATGAGTGTACTGGTGTGGCTGGTTAATTAATATAAGGTGGTGTTAAAAAAGTATAAATTTGGTCAAACACTTTGCAAACGGTTGACGGGAGTAAAAAGGACCAGAGGGAGTATCATGCATGCGGAGTAGGCAAAAAAAATTGCTTGTCTAAAAAAAGGCAAAAAAAATTGCTCATTTATAGCCGGTCGAAGTCTCAAAGGGCGCGACCGCGCGAGGGAGGCGAAGGTCGTGGGAGGCGCGACGTTTGACAGAATTAAGTGAAGTTACATCCACGCGCCGGCATGGCATGCGAACAGGCAGAAGCTATACCGTCAGGCCTACGATATGGGTCTAGTAGACATGACATCTAGTGGGTCCCGCATAGTTCTCGAGAACTCTTTGGGGGCTTGCAGCCGTTTATCCACCGGGCAAGCCAGCAACCCCACGCCGTTCGCACGCCCTACTCGTCCCCGTCTTCTACCTTACAACAGTTCGCTCCCAGTCGTCCCGTCCTTTCACATTAGTTCGCTCCCAGTTTTTTTTGCGGGGTACAACAGTTCAACTTCTCCTAACCCTCGTCCAAAATCCATGGCTTCCCAAATCTCCATGGTCGCCGCTGAGTACCAGGTTAGAGCCATCACCGGCGATCTGTTCATCGTCATCTACACACGTGGATCCAAGACGGTGAAAGCATGGCTTGCTCGCTTCCTACGCATGTTCAACAGTTCAACGGATGAGTGGGTCGCTGGGCTAGATGTTGAGTACACCACAGTCCTGGGATGAGAGAAGGATCTAAAGGACGAAGAGAGGAAGAAGCCCGCCGTGATCTAGGTTTGCGTACATAACGTTTGCTTGGTCTACCACATATGCCATGCCGACGTTGAGTGCCAGGATTTTAAGAACTTCCTCAAGGACAAAAGAGTGAAATTCGTTACTGTAGGCTTTAAGAACGACAGGGATGTCCTGCGTCAGATAGGTCTCGTTGTAGGCCAGCCCTTCGATCTCCAGAAGGCAAGCCTGGTGTCCTCCTCTCAACCTTCAATGCTGACCCTGGCAGTAGCCATGATTGATCCTTCGTACGCTAAACTGAAGAAACCTCATCACGAGTTTCATCATGCATGGGAGTCAAAGACATTAGATGAAGATCACATCCTGTACGCAGCAATGGATGCCTACCTTTGTTTAAATATCTACAAGGGTTGGATGAAGAAGCAGAGCCCAGTGTCCGGTTCAAGCAAAGAAGCGTCGGCGAAGAGGAAGAGGAAGAGGGACGAGGACGAAGTCGAGGACGTGGACTCGGACTCCGAGTAGGTGGCAGTGCCGTCGCTCATGCTGGTTCTACTGCAGTGTCAAGCGGACTAGTTGCTTAGTTTATTTTCAAGGGTGTGTTGTGCTGAGGCCCCAGCAGAACTATGTTTATGTTCTTTCTCATTATTTGAACTCTTTAGTATGTACAGTAGTACTAGTACTATGTCTTACTACTGTTCTTCTTGCAGTTGGTACTACTGCTCGTATCTTCGTGTTCCTACTGTACTTAATACGTTCATACTAGTAGTATAATTTGGGTCAGTCGATTTGTGAAAGAAGTTCGACGGAGCGAAGGAAGAAGACGGCAGAAGAGGTGGAAGAAGCCCTTCTAGCCATCCATGTTGCATCAAACGGCTCACATGAGTCGACTGACCCAAATTGCTCCTTCAGATTGCAGGATCCACGTGGCATTCAAGGTCTCGAAGGTAGATTCCGCGTCTACACCCGGTTTGCGGGCTCGATGCGCGCGCGACCGGCTTCTGCCGCGACAGCCACCATGCGCGCCTCCTCCGCACGGGCGGAGACGACAATGACACGCTAGTTCCTCCTCGCCAGCGTGCTGGAGCACGCACTCGTCCTCCTCTTCATACGCTGCGTGCATAGACGCGGCTCCACCAGCTGCTCGCGTGCTTGGCAGCGCGACGGCATCGCGAGGAGGGATTGCAGACGACGTGAGCGGGCGAGCCTTCGGCTTCATGGCACAGGGATGGCGGCGACATGGCGGTGATGGGCGAGAAATTGTTGGCCGGAGCAGGCGGGCGCTGGCATGCGCAACGGCGGCGGCGGCATATTGATGAGTGCGCGTGTGGGAGCTTACTTTAGTTTTATATATAAGGTTGGTCAAACTTAAAAGAAAACCGTACTAGTACACGTAAACATTAGACTTATGCAGCGCTTTTATTAGTTAGTACCACAGCCACGATACGGAATCCTGTGCAAGCACATGAACCGCGGCCGCGCGGTCGATCGAACGGTGCGTCACCGTGTCGCGCTCGAAGGACATCCACCGAACCTTTTTTGTGTGTGAAAACAATCCTCGAATATTACTCAACTTTTTTTCCTGTGGAAGTTCTTGACGCTGCAATATTTCCATATATTTGAATTTAGCTCCAGTTCGTGTTTATTTGGATTTGGACATTTTAGGTGCGCCCTAGTTTTTTTTAATACTGATTTTGTGTGTGTGACTGAGAGAGAACGTGTGTATGTGTCCATATGTGTGTTGTGGCGGAAGGGTAATGTGGAGACAGTGTGCGTGTGATACAGACATAGAGAGGTGTGAATGTGCAAATGATCATGCATGAGTGAGACATAGACAGATGCCGATACGTTGTGTATACATGAGAGAACGGTCTTCTAGTTTACTTGTGTGTGTGTGTGTGAGAGAGAGAGAGAGAGGGAGAGAGAGAGACAGAGAGAGGAGCATCCGTAACACAACAACCATCTCTCTCGATTCGTCCGTCCCTCGCACGGTCGCATGCAACACATGCATCAACGCGCACATTTTGACACCCTCACCCGGCCCCTGCCCACCTCAAGGCCCGCACAATCTCTTCGTGAATACCCATTTCTCTCCTTAGGTTTGTTTTCTCTCAATATCTGACACACACACACACACACAGACACACGCAGCACAACACACACACACACACACTCCCCCGAGCACACAATTCATCCCCATCCAAGGTTATACGGCGACCACTCTCGCTTGTGCTTCCTTGCACCCCAACATGCACAACACCTCAATCTTCAAAGAGGGAATCGAGCAGATCGAAGACGGCAACCACACCGCGCTAGAGAATGCGGGGTCATTTGGAAGCAGGGTGATGTGACAACGGCTGACTGACTCCTCCCCCACCCTCTCTCTCTCTCTCTTGCACAAAATTACCATTCCCTCTCTCCCCCGCACAAAATTGTCAATCCCTCAACCCACGAGATCCTTCCCCTCTCATCCATGTTTTTCCAGCTCTCTCATCAAACATGTTGTCTCTTCTCCTTCCACGTATACAGAATCCAGATGCACACGCATCTCATGTATATTACATGTATCCATCTTTCTCACAGACCTAACTTCTTCCTCTCTCTTTCTCTCTCTATCTCTCTCTATCTCGTTAGGTTTGTCTCCTACTCTCTCGTCCACATACATACAATCTTTCCCGCCCTATCTGCTCCATCTTCAAAAGCTCTCTCTGCACGTTTCATTCACACATTGGGATATGTCAAAATGTTGCTTCTATAATGGCTGATGTAGAGTTATGGTTGTTTTTGTTGCATCCTACAAAGCTACAAAGTAATAACTATGAAATGCATTTAGATTCTCATTTGACTGGGATTATGTGAGTTTGAGCATGTTGTGAAGTACTATAGACCTTGTATACATCTTGGGATTCGACAATGATTGTAACTATTGAATTGTATAGACCATTACATTCGAAGTCAATAGCCTAATATATTTATTTCACAATTTCAACAAATGATTACTTCACTACAAACTAAGAAAACAAATGTGTACTCCCTCCGTTTTTATTTAAGTCCGCGTATTAGCATTGGTCAAAGTCAAGTTTTGTAAACTCTCAGAAAGCTTATAACAAAAAATATTAACATATACAATAACAAATAAATACCATTAGATTCATTATTGAATGTACTTTCACATCATACATATTTGTTATGGTAAATGTTTATATTTTTCTATAAACTTGGTCAAACTTTAGGAAGTTTGACTTTGGTCAAACCTAATATGCAGAGTTTACTACTACTACTCGCTAGTTGCTTAGCCGAATCATTCAACACGCCACACGGGGAGTCCAGTGTCACAAAATTTTGAGGCCGGCGGGAAAATCTCCCGCGACCCTGATTCGAGCAGTGGGAAGTTACCATCATAGCCTTCGGAACAGGCCTACGGATGACGCTTGATAGGGGGCTGTTTTCGTAACTTCAGGTTCACCCTACCCAGCCAACCCCACCCCGCCACCCAGAGTAGTACACCTGAATACTCCCCATTTTCTATCCCCACCGCAAAATAGACTTCTCCACGGCACCGCAGCCTTCGTGCTCCTCCCCTTTACATCGGCGCACTCGTCCACCGCAGCGCATCTGCCTCATCGACGACCTCGTACGCCGCACTGGAGCCGGTCCACCGTTGTCGTTGTACACGGAGCCTCTTCCCCGGCATCGTCTTCCACGGTCTCAGATCTGCTTCCCGGAAGCCGATGCCAAGCGCAGAAATACGACCGTCGTGGACAATGAGCTGACTCCCGTTATCGACCATGACTCACAGAGGCCGTCGCGACCATCGTTCTCCTCCTCGATTGGTAATGTGTGTATTGAATCACTTAGCAGTACATATGCAGTTCCAATTTTGTTCATACCTACCCTTCAAATTTCCTGGGTGCTATTGTTCCCGTAAAAGTAATTGGTTATAGCCTCCATTGTCCAACAGAATATCAGCTTGTAATTGTGTGTTGCTCCTGTATCGCGCTAGTAGAGAAGAGAGTAGAGATAGCAGAGACGTCGACAAAGGATCACGCGCGCGCGGGAAAAAGCGGCCGGGCGTGCGCTAGTTTTGGCGCGGCGTGTCCGGCGCGCTTTATAAAATCCAACGCCCTCCCACCGCTCTCTCCCCGCTCTGTGCCTCGCCACCGCTCTCTCCCCGCTCTTTTTCGCCTCGCCGCCGCTGCGCCACCATGCCGCCGCGTCGCCGGGAAACTTGGGGATACCGCGGCGTCCGCGCGCGCCCCTCCGGCGGCTTCTCCGCCGAGATCCGGTTCCGCGGGATGCGCCTCGGCCTCGGCAATTTCGACACCGCCAACGAGGCCGCCCGCGCGTATGACGCGGCGGTGTGGCGCCTCCGGTGGCCTCATAGAACATTGAACTTCCCCAATGTGCCGACGCGGGAGCAGGCGCAGGAGCTCGCGCCTCTGCCGCGGCTTAGGGCGCTGTGGCGCCAACACTTCCCACATGACATCATCAACGAGCGCGAGTTCTACGCGCAAAGGAGGGCGGAGAGGGATAAGAGGAGGGCGGAGCAAGCCGCCTATCGCGAGGACAAGCGTAGGCGAAAAGCGGATGCTCAATTCAACATGAGGCTAGGAGCAGCGTCGCCCTGGGAATCCGACGACGATCGGTATCTTCACGCCTACAGTCAGACGTCGAAGGAGGACATCACCGAGGAGGAGTCGGACGACGAGGAGTAGTTGAATTATCTTTTTTATCTATCTATGCGGAGAACTATCCTCTACTCTCTAGTATCTACTTCTCGATCTCAGCACTGTAAACGCTTTTTTAAAGTGCCGCGCATTGCAATTCTGTTGGAGATGCTCTAACATGGCAGACGAGTGCTTTAATGTTGCCCACAAGATGCACTAGTATTACTAGTAGTATATTTTTCTTGCCATGTTGAGATTTTAAAACCACGAGTGCGAACATGCAGAGGAGCAATGAAGACCAAACACGGGATATTCGGGACATCTTCAAGGAGCGTGGCAAGTTAAAGAGGAGCTGCACCGAACCTGTAAAACGAGCTTTGGTAAGTAACACCCTTTCAATTACTTTCATGTAGCCTCGTGTTCTTCGATGCGTATATGTTGTAGTTTCTGTTTCTCTTAAGCGTGGTGTTCTTCGATGTGTAATAAGAAGAGTCTTAATCGTCCTAATGCTATAGTTTTTAGCTTGATGTAGGAAGTGGGTGTTCTCACCTTGTAGTCTGTTTTTATTTTTTTCCTTTTGAATTCACTTCTCCGAGTTCTGTTTATCTGGCTTCTACTAAATGGATCTAGGTTGCTCTGAGTATTGATCTAAAAAAGAAGTAACTTCATGTCAGGATGCAGTTCCTGCGAGGAGGGAAGTATGGTCAACCTCGAGATCATGTTTCCAAAATGAGGCTGGATTACACACAGGGTGACAGTTCCCTAATGATGCTGGATTAGACACAAGGTGCAAATTCCCAGATGATGCTGGATTACACACAAGCCAGGTGGAGTCGTCAGCTGTTCGTGTCCTCATGGCATTAGTAAAGGCTGAAAGAAAGCGTGCAGCAGCCCTTGAGAATGTAGCTGAGTTCCTGAAGAAGCGAAAAGAGCAATCAGATGCTCTCTTCACCCAAGCCAAAGAAGAGATGGAAGAAGCCAGAAATAAGCTAGCAGAGGCAGAGCAGGCTAGGCGTCTCCTGCTATCTAAAACTGTTGTCAATACAAAATTTCCTACATAATAGCTAGGTTCAAATGTTTATCCAGTCAGCATGCCTGTTGTGATATCCGTGCATCTACTGATGTGGCACAAAATGTATTTTTTCGGGTCATGTAATAACAGCAATTACTTTCCAAACAATAACAGGAGAAGCATTGGACATGGTATAGTTCACGCGCAAGCCCGACATTCCAAGTTCAACTTCCACATCAAACTCATGTTCACAGATATCTGCACATTCATACATAATGTCCACAACCATGATTCACTTCAAAGCCAAAAAAAATGTGAGGAGAGTTATAAATAAAGAAAATCCTCTACTAGTTCCTGCTACCAGTGCGAGCACAACAAGTCAAGACCATGCGTAAATTAATTATATTTTAGTCATTTTTTGTGTTCTAAAATGCCTGCCGGCTCGCGGAAGGACGTGTTGCCGGCACACGCGCGGATTCAATGAAGGCAGGCGGGGCAGTCTTAAGTTGGTTGCACGCGGCAAGGAGGTGTGCTCAGCCGGGCCTGCAGCGAGTGCGGCCCTCTTGGCCGGCGCGCCGGTTCAATGCCTGCGCTATGAGAGGTCGCGTTCATGTCATAGCAATCACTCCCTCCAGTCCTTTTTTATTTGGGTATAACAAAATCTCGTTTTCCATTCACATTTTACAAGTAAAATTCGTGGACAAACTTTGACCCATAGTACGATGGGGACTAGTAAAACAGAACGGAGGTAGTAGTTTTTTTAATCAAAGAAGGGTTTCCCCTTCCGATTTTCATTACTAAAAACCAGCATCTAAATCTAAACCATAGTATTTTCCCTAGAACTACCAGGTTCAACATCTCGCTACATAAACCCATACAACCTCCATCACAAAAAGAACCATACAACCATACACCAAGGAGGTACGTAGTACTATGAATTCCATTTTCGCTCCATACCAATCGTTCTAAAAACTACTTACTACTTATAACGCGCCATTGAAAATCGGAACTCGTAACCCCGCTAAAAAAACGATATTTTAAACGTGGCTACTCGACCTGTGGCAACTGGCGAGCCACCGCGCTCCAAGTCGTTCACCTATGGTCCCGACCATCAACTCCTACGGATCAAATTATCACGCGAGCTGACTATTCCTACAAAGGTGCTCCACCACGTACCCGGTACCCGCGAATGCAGGCAATCGTGCACCTAGGGTTTTAGGGTTTATTTGTTAACGTCGCCTTTATGTAACACTCATGTGTGCGAGACAGCGAGAGGCCGACTGCGTGCGTGCGCCTCTTCTCTTCGTATATGTACTCCACCGTTTGTCTGGTGTCCAAAAAATTATAATAACTACTAGCAATGTGCCAATGCGTTGCCACACGATCAAAGTAGATTAATACATATTCACCGATTTGATAGAAAAAAAGTCTAGTTTTGAAATACGTATATCACTAAAAATATGTTATGTTTCACTCAAAATATATTCCTTTGGCGGTTTTGATGAGATAAGGGAGGAATGTTGTTGGTTTCAAGATTCGAGAAGTGGTATATGTCTAATTTCTACTCTTACTAGCAAGATGCCCGTGCGTTGCACGGAACATCAAGATCTTGTGGGAGAAAAGGATGAACGAGGGAAGGCCTTATCTGCAAATGTGGTGAAGAGTGCGGGTAAATTGCCATATTTTCCTTCCTATCCGTCAGATATAAATCGGACGACCTACATTGCAGGATGGCAGGCCCACCATCATCACCAACTCTATTTTTTATCCCTACTCTTATAAAAAGCATTGTCGGTGATGATCGTGTGCCTGCCATCCTGCAATATAGGCCGTCCGATCTATATCTGACGGATAGGAAGGAAACTATGGCAATTTTGCAAAAAGATACCCACACCCCTCTCCACATTTGCAAATAAGGCCTTCCCTCGTTCATCCTTTCCCCCACAAGATAAACTACTCATACAAATGCATCTTGATGTTCCGTGCAACGCATGGGCATCTTGCTAGTTGTTGCAAAAAGCCCATGTGTGTGTGAGAGAGAGGGAGAGTGGAGGAGGACGGAGTGCATGTGTGACAAAGACACAAGGAGTGTGTGTGCGATAGGTATCAGCTTAAAATGAGGCGATAGTGTGTGTGTGCACGATCGAGAGGGCGTGTCTCAAGAAGGGAAGAAAAATCTACATAGATAGAAGGAGCGGGAGAGAGACATGTATGCGATGGTGGAAGCACGAGTGTGTGGGTGTATAAACCTATCTAGAGGCTAGCTAGTCGATAAATGTTTGTGAGAGAAATACGAGTCGGGGTGCGAAAGCGAGAGTTTTGTGTGTGTGAGAGAGAGACGGTAGTCGGGAAGGGGAGTGGAAGCAGGAGTTTGTGTGTGTGTGTGTCTGTGAGAGAGAGAGAGACGGTAGTCGGGGTTGTCTGATCGGTAAACAAATGAATAATGTCAGTCTAGGATGGAGACGAAAAGGAGACCGCAACAAATGTTGTGTCTACAGGAGAGAGAGAGAGAGTAATTTTAGTGGTATGAGTCATATGTAGAGACATATAGGGTGTGTGAGAGAATCCCATAGAGAGAAAGACAAGTGAAACACGAGTGGAGACTGTGTGTGTGGCGGTGAAAAGAAAGCTTAGGTACCGAGTGATACCAGAGAACAGTAGAGACGTGAGAGATAATGAAAACCGTGTAATGTATAATGATAGGGAGAGTGTGACACTTCTCAAGGGAGACGTCGAGAGACCATGTTTGCGAGGATAGGAGAAACATGAAGTGAGCGTGCGGGTGAGCTGGAGAAAAGAGAGTGATAGCTACCTGAAGGAGCATGCATGCGAGAGAGATGGGCGTGAAAGGAGTGAACAAAAAAGGGATTCAAATATTTGAATTCGAGATGATGATACATGTAATCCATACTCGAACCAAAATTGATCTATCAAACATGCATACTCATATGAATTCACGCACATCTATGTTATTTAATATGTAGATATTACTGATCCATACATTTTAGTAGAACATAATTTGGTTAAAAATTTCGAATTCAACCTTAAGATTTCGAGATCGTTGTATTTGTAAATCATATTATACATATAAAGGAGCAGAATTCTTTGTTGTGCTTTTGAAAGTATATAAAAAAATGATGTATATAGAATGTAATTCCAATTGAAAATGGATCCCGCCCGAAAAAATAGAATACAAACGGGATTCGAATTGAGTTGGCACGGTAAACATGCACTCTGCAAAATTTAACGAAGCGGGGAAAGTCGCAGTAACCGCCCGAAACCAAAATATGCGAGATGGAAATCACTACTGCCTATCCCTGCCACGCAAAGCCTATCTGCTGGATTTCTATAGGTTTCGATAGGGGTAGGTTTGTAATTTCACCCAAACGTGACGTAACCGCCTCTCACCTGGATTCATACACGGTGGGCGCCAAAACACAGTGTGTCCTCGACCAAAATCGACTCCCTCCCCGATTCATATTCATACACGGTGGGCGCCAAAAACAAACTCTCGTCGGCAAATATTCGGTGTATGCGAGATTACCATCCTATCCCCAACCGACTAATGTTGCTGTGATGTAGTAGAAATTTGAAACGGGGGCTAAGTTTGTAATTTTCCTCGCATTTGAGACAAGCGCGCCCTGAATACATGGTTCCCCCTTCCTCTCTACCTCCCTTTTCCCCATTCGTACTCCGTGGGCGCCAAAACACCCTCTCCACCCCACCCTCCTCCGTCCGCCGCCGTCCGCCACCCCATCCACCGCCGTCCTCCTCCACCATGCTGGAGCTGATACCCCGACGCCGCGGTCCATTACAAGAGATCGACCTCTCTCATCCACGGCTTCGGACCGGGATCCTTGCACCCCGTCCTCTCGCTTCATCCCCGCCGTCGTCTACCTTGCCGGCGCCGCTCCTACGACCGTCTCGTCCACCGCGCCCCTCCGCCACCGCCTACCCTCCTAGATCTGCTTCCACGCCGCTGACAGCCATCGCTATCGCAGCACCGTCAAATTCTCAGCAGATGCGTACACGGCACCACACCAGAGGCGGTACTCTTTCGTATCTGCTCAACTTATTTATCGCAGCAAGAAAATAGATCACCACTGCTTTACTCTGATTTCTTGTCTTGGTTGCGAAGTTGCCTTTGTCCGGTTGCATCTTCAGATCCGCCATGGCACACTCAACACTATACTCCCAATGCTTATGGTTTTCCCCTTTTGTATTCCACACTAGTTAAATCATAGTAGACTAAATTTCAAAATTGGGTCAGTCGATTTTTCAGAGCTTGCCGGAGTTCGCCAGTGCGATCGAAGGGGCTCGGGTGGTTGTGGGGCCTCGCTGAACGAAGAAAACTCGACGCGGGTGGGGGTTGGGGCGGGGGTGGGGATGGCGGAGGAACACAGGCGGTGGGGGCCGGTGGTCCGGCCGGCGGCCCGTGCGGTGTTCTGTATGGGAAGAATCAGAGACGAGGAAGAAGAAGGGTTAGGAGACGTAGGATCTTCATCCAACCGCCTGAAATGGTCGAGAGACAGCTGGGAGTTGCATTCTTAATGCGCTCTGGTTCATCATGTGTGGGCACTGCGCAACCAATATTTTATTATCCAAAATCTTCTTGCTCTTCTTTACCATGTTCCTCTTCCGTTCTTCTTTAATATGTACTCTCTCCGTTCCTAAATACAAGTCTTTGTATAGATTCCACCATGGGCTACATATGGAGCAAAATGAGTGAATCTACACTCTAAAATGTATCTGGATACATCTGTATGTGATCCATAGTGGAAATCTCTACCAAGACTTATATTTTGGAACGGAGGGAGTATGATAGTAGTACAGTATGTTCCTTGTACTGAAGATGAGCAGGGACATTTGCAGTGTAGAGGTCTATACGGTCGGTTGTGATGGACACTTTGAGCCTCTTTGATTCGTAGGATCTTGTAAACATAGGAATAGGATTTGTAGTGGCCTGCCCACTTGAATCCTATAAGAATAGCAAGGAAATGCGGGGAGCTGTGTCGCCTTTGAGAGTTACACTGATATTAACAGTACCGCACCTTCACTTGGAGAGAGCTGGTATCCGAAGCCTTTCTAGCCGTACCGGCAATACTAGCACATATATTCCAGCAAGTTCCACTTTGCTGATTTTACTCTGATGCTTAAGGTTTTCCCGTTATATCTACACTATGATCTGTGTAGCTGCTTTGTGTCGCACTAGTAGCAGTCCACTCTTGAAGCTAAACACTGCAATGACTTACAAAATTGGCAGCAAGGCATTGAGTGCCATTCTGGATGCAATGAAACTCATACGCTCCCCACCTGTTGATTCTTGTTCAGAATATGATCCTAATGACTATTCTAACCTCGAGGAGTCAAAGGCAGATGGCCTGTCCTGTTCACCCATCAAGGCGCCTGTTCTAATTTGGCAATGTTTTATTGATTGCGGGTATCTTGCATATGTTGTCTTGCATTTCTTCTACTTTGTTGCACCACCATCTGCTTAGTTTACTCATCATATATGTCGAGATGCCATGCCCATCCATTATCAATACATATTCCATCTGTCATCATACCATGTTTTTCCACTCAAATGCTGTTCTTGTGCATCAGACATCAAAAAGGAAGAGGGTGATTGCCGAACCTGAAGGAGCACCAGCAAAGTCCTTGAAAAACGTGGTGGTGCCGGAGAAATCAGACAACACCCCACTTATATTGGCTGTACAACCAGTGACACAAAACGTAGGACCGACTCCAGCAGACTGTACCCATACTTCACTGGCCACACCACTAGCCCCACCACACAGGACCTGCACTCCAGCAAAAGGTATACCGATTTCATTTGCCATAGCACCAGCTGTACCACAGAAAAATCCCACTCCAGCAAAAAGTACAGCAAGTCCACCGGCCGAAGACCTATCGTAACTGCAGAGACGGCCAATTCCTGCAGATTGGAACCCCATTCCATTTATTCCCAGTTTAAAAGACAATGCTTTCAATGTTGTTAGGGACTACGTGCATATATTCCCATCATGGGAAGATTATTGTGAAGACAAACACCATTTTCACATCTTCCTGTCCAACTTATGTGTAAGTGCTATTATTCATGGTTATTATTTTCCTGTTTTCTGCTGATTGAACACATCAATGATTTACATTACATTGTTGTAACTAGGCGAGGGTCAATCCGGATAGTCATGACGAGCAAAGCTTGCTTGTGCTTTTGAAGGAAGCATTGCAACAGTATCGGTGTTACCCGAGGAAATCACACTTTGATGGAAAGTCTATAAACGAATTTCCGGTGAAGTCTCCTGTGCTAAATTTAGAACACATTGAATGGAAAAACCTTGTTATGCACTGGTCTCGTTCCCAGGATGAGGTACTGTCTATGAAATCACATGACAATTTGAACTTCTACTTTTCTGCATGTGCCTTACGGATCTTTTTTGCAGGAAATCTGCTCGAAGAAGAATTCTGGTTTGACAAGAACGACAGGATATCGCAAATATGCTGCCCGCTGCTTTGCTCTTGTTAGTACCTGTTGTCCTGTATCACTGTACTTGCATACATACCTGGTTCATTATGTGACAGCAGTATGCATGATAGCTTTCTTATCAATTGTTCGCTCCAAATTATCTGATCTGTATGAATGGTTACATTAGTGTAGAATATATCCAATGCCAATGTTTTTTTAGCTCTGCATTGTTCTTGTAAGTACATGCTATCCTTTATCAGTGTACTTATAATGACATGCAGTTGTTCATGTACCATCACTCTGCAGCTTATTTTCCTTTGCCCTCCATTTTCTACACATCAGATCTATATTTAGTCTTACCATAAGGTTGGTACTGAAGAAGTTTAGCTGTGCATTGCTCTTGGCTGTACCTTTTGCCTGTATCGCTACACTTACATTTATAGCTACTTGGTTATGTAGCATCACTCTTCATCTTATCTTAAATATTCTCCATTTTTTCGTATATTATCACATCTATATTTACTCTTAACAAAATGTAGAATAAAGGCAATGCTTTTGAAGAAGATTCTGTGGTAAACTTCTTGAATTGCCCCCCCCCATCAGCATGGACAAGGCCTTTATAGAGCCTGTCTTCACCAATAATGTAAGTTTGTCCATCTCAAGCCTTCAAACTTTGTTGTATATATTTGGTTAGGCATGACTGCAACAGCTGTTTATTTTTGGTGTTTGCATCAAATTGCTTGTTTAAAGTTTATTATGTAGTTCATAAACAAAAGTTTGTCCTTTCTCAATTTAAGTTTTCAGTTGTACAACCAAGTTCCTTCTTCATACCAAGTAAATTAAACTATACAGAGCAAGTGATCTTCTTTTGCACTGCATGTATGCTTCTGTTCTTCATCCGTAATCCAGTGGTGTGGTGAACCTACCCACTACAACACAATGTCATATTCTGCAATGTCTTAACTATGAACAATGTCATATCATTCTACTATTATTTAAACCGTCTCTTTATTTGCCAATCTGAAATGGTATAAATTGACAGCACACTAACCATTGATACTTATGAGTTCTTGATCTGTAATCCAGTGGTGTCGTGAAGCTGCCAACTCCTTCACAATGTCATTTCCTGCCATGTCTTGACCTGAACAATACCATATTGTGTTAATGCAATTTTAAACGGTGTCACTTTATTCGTCAGTAAGAAATGTGATGAATTGTCAGCATTGATACTTTTATGTGCAAAACCTATCATCTGTCTGCTAGTTTATCTTTCAGAGTGAGGAAGATATAACTGTTGAACAAGCGCAGTCTCATCATCTTGCTCAGCTGCTTGCGCTGCAGCTCCCCAGCAGGGCTAACCTTTCTTGAACTCTATTGAAGTGCTGTCGGTTTTGTATATTATTTTGTCGGCGTGTTTATTTGCACTGGTGGCGATCTTTGATGCCCAGTGTATGTAATCTGCTGTCTGCTTGTGGTTTATTATCATAGTGGCGAACTTTGATGCCCAGTGGATGTAATATGCCGTAATTTCTTTATTGTATAGTCTAGGTTTTTTCTTATTCACGATGCTGCAGTTATTTTACTGTATATATATCCTGTCTTCGCAGTAAACCGGCCAAACCGTAAAATTACGGTACATAATCGGGCCGTCATGCAATCACGATGTAGGTTGGGCCTGAAACGTGCCGAACAGCTCACGGGCCGGCAGCAGCCCGAAATGAACCCCGGCCCATGATTGTGCGAATCAAATCACGGGCTTTTAACAGGCCAAAATTGTCTTGGTCCTTGTTTGGCCCAATCAGATATCGGCTGCAAGCAGGCCGGATGCAAACCGGGCCGTAGTTAGGCCCAACTATATGATGGGCTTTTAACAGGCCAAAATTAATATAGGGCCGAAATGTTAAACGGGCCCTTAACAGGCCAAAACTAATATCAGGCCGAATTACTAAGTGGGCCTTTAGCAAGTGGGCCCAAAAGCATAGTGTCTAGTTGACGGGCCGAATCTGATATGGGCCATAATTGAGCCCAAAGCCTCTTAAAGGGCCGGACCTGATCTGGGCCGTAATTTGGCCCAGAATGTGGTAGGCTTTTAACGGGCCGGATCTCATATGGGCCACTATTAGGCCCGGAGCGTGGCAGGCCATTAATGGATCGGATCAAATATGGGCCGACATTTGGCCCAAAACATGGCAACCAGTTAATGGGCCGGCCTACTAGGGTCCTCAAAATCTTGTGGGCCTACAGCTGGGCTGGCCCATTAATGTCGGCGAAATCTCTTGGGCCTTTAGCTGGGCCGGCCCATTATGATCCGCAAGAATCTTGTGGGTCTTTACCTGGGCCGGCCCATTATGGCCCACAAAATCTTGTGGGCCTTTAGCTGGGCCAGCCCATTATGGTCCGCAAAATCTCGTGGGCCTTTAGCTGGGCCGGCCCATTATGGTCCGCAAAATCTTGTGGGCCTTCAGTTAGGCCGGCCCATTTAAACTTGATGGGCCGGTCCACGTGTCAACATATCATAGGCGCGTCTCGCCCATTGGATGAGTGACACCTGTGCCAACGCGGACCTGACACGTGTCTCCTCCAGCCAATGATGATTTTACACATGGAAAATCCCCATTGATCGGGGCTGTTAACGGGTTATTGGATCCAAAACCCGACCCGATAGCTTAACGGTGTTCCGTTACGGTGGATGCCACGTGTCGGTCACCCTTGACGAAAGCACTTCTGTGACGCGCGATTTATCGTCATATCAAGGAGATTAACACACGCAGTAGGTTAACACACATATCTGTTTGAACAAACAGGCTGCGATGCAGGCGTCAGCTGCCCGTGCCGCAGAAGCGTCCGAGCTAAGGCGGAAGTTAGAGGAGAAGCAAGGTATGTGATACCGGAACACGTCTGAAATGATGTCAGCTCTGATGTGTTATCTGAATGAGTTTTATAATTATGCTCATAGCTGACACGTCTGAGGTTGAGACCCTCAAGAGCGCGCTGGCCGAAGCCAAGAAGGGGGCGGAGGAGGAACGAGCCACCCGCCTGAAACATGAAGCAACGGTGGAGGAAATCCAGCAAGAGCTCACGGATGCGATAAACAAATCTGAGTCCTTAGAGCGCAAGATTTCGGATCAAAATTCCGAACTTGCTAAGGCCCTCCAAAGTGCACAGGAGGCCCGGACTGAAGCCCAAAGCGCTGTCCGGGAGATCCAGGAGGCAAAGCAGATTGCGGCGGGTAAGGCCTTTAACATGCATAGCAAATTCGTGAGGAAAAGGTATATCTTGCTAACCCGGATTTGGAGTTCTCCAGGAGCGCTTGCGGACCTGCCCCGGAGTGTTGCGGATGCTGCAGAGTTCTTTTGGGCCGAAGGGGGGAGTTCAACAGAGAAGCTGTTCTGGTCGCCGTACCTTGCGCCAGAGCATCCCGTGCCCCTAAGCGATGAGTTGAAGCAGTTGACCGAACTTCATAGGGTAGCCGAATTGGCCATGAGGGATTTGATAATCCGTCTTTGGCCCACAGAACCCATGCCCCGTAGCTACTTCGGTCTCATGAAGCGGCTGGTTAGTGCCTGCCCTCTGCTTGATGCCGTGAAGCGGTCGGTCTGCATCGAAGGTGCACGGATGGCCTTCGCCCGTGTCAAGGTGCAGTGGGCGAAGATGGACGCCGTCAAGCTCGCAACCGAGGGACCACCCGCAGGCAAAGAGCACCGCACGCCGAAGCGGTATTTCGATGATGTCCTGAAAGGATCCCGCATTGTAGAGGGCTAGTGTTCGAAGGACATCATTTTTGAATGAATGCATCTATGTTGTCCAATCCTGTATTATGAAACAAGGCTTATGTATGATATGTTGCTTGTTTTACTTTAAAATATTTCCTCCTGTGCGGCTGTTTATGGCATCTGAGAGTTGGCCAGTCGTCGGCCCCCACGTAGGTAGTACGGGGGTGTTCGGGATAGCACTTAAACACACTTGACCCAACGTTTTGGTCCGTGAAGGAGGTGTTAGTGCGGCGAACCAGGCAATCGGACTATGTGGCTTTATCGCTCTCACTTAGCCATAGGAGTTTTACAATGAGAGTGTGGGTGCAACCCCTAGTATTGTTTGATTATCCGAACTTGGGCGCTGTGAATGCCCAGCCGGGTGGAGGCCGGCCTATCGCATAATGCGGAAAAAATAGCAAGAGATTTATGATTAGCCACCTAGCTTACCAGCTCTCGCCACATCATGACAGTCAGTTTTCGGCTTTCTCTACTGAGGTGTTTGTCCGGATGAACCGGAAACACAATCACAGTAGTTCTCCCTTTACTACCTTATCCGAACAAGCGGAACGTAAGGTAGTAACCACAAGAGCCGGGCAACCCAACTATTGACCAAAGACATGATTCGGAGCCGATGCATATAATGCTATATTCGGGACGCCGAATTGCACTGTGAAAGTGTTCGGACTTTGCTTTAGTATTTTAAAAAATGTACATGGCTTAATAGAGCCCCTGGCAATTTAAGTCGTACCGAGGTGTACATGAAAAAAAACAGGGAAACACATATTAAGAGATAAGCCAACACCGCATAGGTTGGGCTAGAAACTGTTTCCATTATAGTCTGATTGATACGTCAAAATGTATTGATACAAATAGTGCAGTAAGCACCAAGGCTGTTTTACATGCCGAACACAAGGGAAAGCTGTGTATGTGTCCTGAGAACGGGCGAGGTGATCTTTAAAGATCCTTTAGGTACTCTGCCATGCGTTTGTGCTGCTTTTCTCCTTGGTGTGTTGTCCTTCGAGAGGATCATCGATCGGTTTCATAATAGGCCTCGAAAAGAGGCCTTGGTACCATTGAAAAGGTGATGTGGGTTGTAAGGAACCTAGAAAAATAAAAATTAAAAAGTAGAGAAAAAGGAATATGAGTGTCCTGATAGGGTATAGCCGTATTGTGGACCTTGTCTTTATTATGCCTCCATCCTTCCCCATGGTATTTTTAGTGCATAATTATGTACGCGTGGTACATATGCCACAATTTGGTAGGGGCTGAGATGGAGGCCGAATTGCTAGTCGAGCTCCTGACGAGCTGGACTGTCGTACTGTGGGGTAGTCCGGACTCGTTTGACGGTGTCCAGGGGCTTGGCCGCCGATGTAATATTGGGCTTGATAAGGCCACCCTGTACTTCCGCTGCCAGGGCCGCAGTATGCTCCTCAGTACAGAGGGAGCGTTCCATGTTTCCATTGGCTGTTATAACACCGCGTGGTCTTGGCATCTTGAGTTTGAGATAGGAATAATGCAGGACCGCATTGCAGCGAGTGAACGCGGTTCGTCCGAGTAGTGCATGGTAGCCACTGCGGAAGGGGACAATGTCGAAGATCAAGTCTTCACTGCGGAAGTTGTCCGGCGAATCGAAGACGACCTCCAATGTGATTGAGCCCGTGCAGCGGGCCTCTACACCAGGTATTACTCCTTTAAAGGTAGTTTTAGTGGGCTTGATTCTTGATGGATCAATACCCATCTTGCGGACTGTGTCCTGAAAGAGTAGGTTAAGGCTACTGCCGCCGTCCATTAGGACTCGCGTAAGGTGGATCCCGTCGATGATTGGGTCGAGGACCAATGCGGCCGAACCTCCGTGACGGATGCTGGTCGGATGGTCCCTGCGATCGAAGGTGATCGGACAGGCCAACCATGGGTTGAATTTTGGGGCGACTGGCTCTATCGCATGGACGTCCCGTAGTGCGTGCTTGCGCTCCCTCTTGGGGATATGAGTGACGTATATCATATTCACCGTTTTGACTTCGGGGGGAATTTTTTTTTCTGTCCCCCTGTTTTCGGTGCGCGAGGTTCCTCATCATCGTCCTCGCCGGGTGACCCTTTCTCCTTATGTTCGGCATTTAACTTGCTGGACTGTTTGAAGACCCAACAACTTCTGTTGGTGTGGTTGGCAGGCTTGTCCGGAGTGCCATGGATCTGGCAAGGTCGATCAAGTATTCGGTCTAGACTTGATGAACCGTCTTTGTTTCGTTTGAATGGCTTCTTCCGTTGACCGGGTTTGGATCCACTGAATCCGGCATTGACCGTCGTATCCTCTGTGTTATCATTGTTGCTTCGACGCTTATGTTTGTTGCGTCAGGGCCTTCCATTGACGTTTCTAGGTTCGGAAGTGCCGGGGTCGCTGGTACTGTTGCCGCTGCGGGCTAGCCAGCTATCTTCGCCCGCGCAAAAGCGGGTCATTAGTGCTGTAAGGGCTGCCATGGACTTTGGTTTTTCTTGGCCGAGGTGTCGAGCGAGCCATTCGTCGCGGATGCTGTGTTTAAAGGCCGCTAGGGCTTGGGCGTCCGGACAGTCAACAATCTGGTTCTTTTTAACTAGAAACCTGGTCCAGAATTTCCTGGCTGACTCTCCGGGCTGTTGGACTATATGACTGAGGTCATCGGTGTCCGGAGGCCGGATATAAGTGCCTTGAAAGTTGTCTCTAAAGGCATCCTCCAAGTCTTCCCAGCTTCCAATAGAGCTTTATGGGAGGCTGCTTAACCAGTGCTGAGCTGGCCCCTTAAGTTTTAGGGGAAGGTATTTGATGGAGTGTAGATCATCACCGCGAGCCATGTGAATGTGGAGAATAAAATCTTCAATCCAAACTGCAGGATCTGTTGTGCCGTCATATGATTCAATGTTCATGGGTTTAAACCCTTCTTGGAACTGGTGCTCCATTACCTCATTGGTAAAGCATAGGGGGTGTGCGACGCCTCTGTCTCGGGCCATGTCACGACGCAGTTCGGATGAAGTCCGTATGCGGTTTTTGGCCTGGGCGTGGTTATGCTTGTCGCGCTAGGCTTGATAGCCATCTTCTCGTGCCGGGGCATGCCCCCGCGATCCGTAGATTGATCTGGTCTGACCTGCTCTATTTTCCAGGTCCTGTCGTAGGTCATATGTGTATCCCCGAGCTGTTGTTTCTCTGCTCTTACGGCGAGGTGGTGCGGGCTGGTGTTTGGCGTGAGTTGTCGTTCTGTCTCGGCCACGTGGTAGTTGGTCGGGTCCGTCAGCTGCATTACGCACGGGTGGTATAGGCTCCAACGCCCCATCGTCGAATTGGGGTAGCAGCTTGCGCTTCGGGTAACTCTTTGTTGGGCGCTCGAGGCCGTATTCTTCGGCCGCCAGAACATTAGTCCATCTATCGTTGAGCAGATCTTGGTCAGCTTGAAGCTTCTGCTATTTCTTTTTTAGGCTTCTTGCCGTGGCTATTAGCCGGCACTTATAGCATTCTTGTTCGAGGGGTTCCTCTGGCATGATAAAATCTTCGTCGCCGAGGCTCACTGTTGGGAATCGTAGCATAATTTAAAAAAATTTCCTACGCTCACCAAGATGCATCTATGGAGTGTACTAGCAACGAGGGGAAAGGAGTGCATCTACATACCCTTGTAGATCGCGAGCGGAAGCATTCCAATGAACGTGGATGACGGAGTCGTACTCGCCGTGATCCAAATCACCGATGACCGAGTGCCGAACGGACGGCACCTCCGCGTTCAACACACGTACGCTGCAGCGACGTCTCCTCCTTCTTGATCCAGCAAGGGGGAAGGAGAGGTTGATGGAGATCCAACAGCACGACGGCGTGGTGGTGGATGTAGCGGGTCTCCGGCAGGGCTTCGCCGAGCTTCTGCGAGAGAGAGAGAGGTGTTGCAGGGGAGGAGGGAGGCGCCCAAGGCTGTAGGTTGCTGCCCTCCCTCCCCCCTTTATATAGGCCCCCTGGGAGGGGGGCGCTGGCCAGATCCCATCTAGGGTGGGGGGCGGCGGCCAAAAGGGGGGGAAGGGGTTGCCTTGCCCCCCAAGGCAAGGGGAAAGCCCCCCCACCCTAGGGTTCCCAACCCTAGGCGCATGGGGGGAGGCCCATGGGGGGCGCCCAGCCCACTAAGGGCTGGTTCCCTTCCATTTTCAGCCCACGGGGCCCTCCGGGATAGGTGGCCCCACCCGGTGGACCCCCGGGACCCTTCCGGTGGTCCCGGTACAATACCGGTAACCCCCGAAACTTTCCCGGTGGCCGAAACTTGACTTCCTATATATAATTCTTCACCTCCGGACCATTCTGGAACCTCTCGTGACGTCCGGGATCTCATCCGAGACTCCGAACAACTTTCGGGTTTCCGCATACACATATCTCTACAACCCTAGCGTCACCGAACCTTAAGGGTTCGGGAGACATGCAGACATGACCGAGACGCCTCTCCGGTCAATAACCAACAGTGGGATCTGGATACCCATGTTGGCTCCCACATGTTCCACGATGATCTCATCGGATGAACCACGGTGTCGAGGATTCAATCAATTCCGTATGCAATTCCCTTTGTCAATCGGTATGTTACTTGCCCGAGATTCGATCGTCGGTATCCCAATACCTAGTTCAATCTCGTTACCGGCAAGTCTCTTTACTCGTACCGCAATGCATGATCCCGTGACTAACGCCTTAGTCACATTGAGCTCATTATGATGATGCATTACCGAGTGGGCCCAGAGATACCTCTCCGTCACACGGAGTGACAAATCCCAGTCTCGATCCGTGCCAACCCAACAGACACTTTCGGAGATACCCGTAGTGCACCTTTATAGTCACCCAGTTACGTTGTGACGTTTGGCACACCCAAAGCACTCCTACGGTATCCGGGAGTTGCACGATCTCATGGTCTAAGGAAAAGATACTTGACATTGGAAAAGCTCTAGCAAACGAAACTACACGATCTTTTATGCTATGCTTAGGATTGGGTCTTGTCCATCACATCATTCTCCTAATGATGTGATCCCATTATCAATGACATCCAATGTCCATAGTCAGGAAACCATGACTATCTGTTGATCAACGAGCTAGTCAACTAGAGGCTTACTAGGGACACATTGTAGTCTATGTATTCACACATGTATTACGATTTCCGGACAATACAATTATAGCATGAATAATAGACAATTACCAAGAACAAAGAAATATAATAATAACCATTTATTATTGCCTCTAGGGCATATTTCCAACAGTCTCCCACTTGCACTAGAGTCAATAATCTAGTTACATTGTGATGAATCGAACACCCATTGCGTCCTGGTGTTGATCATGTTTTGCTCTAGGGAGAGGTTTAGTCAACGGATCTGCTACATTCAGGTCCGTATGTACTTTACAAATATCTATGTCTCCATTTTGAACACTTTCACGAATGGAGTTGAAGCGACGCTTGATATGCCTGGTCTTCCTGTGAAACCTGGGCTCCTTCGCAAGGGCAATAGCTCCAGTGTTGTCACAGAAGAGAGTCATCGGGCCCGACGCATTGGGAATCACCCCTAGGTCGGTAATGAACTCCTTCATCCAGACTGCTTCCTGTGCTGCCTCCGAGGCTGCCATGTACTCCGCTTCACATGTAGATCCCGCCACGACGCTTTGCTTGCAACTGCACCAGCTTACTGCTCCTCCATTCAAAATATACACGTATCCGGTTTGTGACTTCGAGTCATCCAGATCTGTGTCGAAGCTAGCGTCGACGTAACCCTTTACGACGAGCTCTTCGTCACCTCCATAAACGAGAAACATATCCTTAGTCCTTTTCAGGTACTTCAGGATATTCTTGACCGCTGTCCAGTGTTCCATGCCGGGATTACTTTGGTACCTTCCTACCAAACTTACGGCAAGGTTTACATCAGGTCTGGTACACAGCATGGCATACATAATAGACCCTATGGCCGAGGCATAGGGGATGACACTCATCTTTTCTATATCTTCTGCCGTGGTCGGGCATTGAGCCGTGCTCAATTGCACACCTTGCAACACAGGCAAGAACCCCTTCTTGGACTGATCCATATTGAACTTCTTCAATATCTTGTCAAGGTATGTACTCTGTGAAAGACCAATGAGGCGTCTTGATCTATCTCTATAGATCTTGATGCCTAATATATAAGCAGCTTCTCCAAGGTCCTTCATTGAAAACACTTATTCAAATAGGCCTTTATACTTTCCAAGAATTCTATATCATTTCCCATCAATAGTATGTCATCCACATATAATATGAGAAATGCTATAGAGCTCCCACTCACTTTCTTGTAAACACAGGCTTCTCCATAAGTCTGTGTAAACCCAAACGCTTTGATCATCTCATCAAAGCGAATGTTCCAACTCCGAGATGCTTGCACCAGCCCATAGATTGAGCGCTGGAGCTTGCATACTTTGTTAGCATTCTTAGGATCGACAAAACCTTCCGGCTGCATCATACACAACTCTTCCTTAAGGAAGCCATTAAGGAATGCCTTTTTGACGTCCATCTGCCATATCTCATAATCATAGTATGCGGCAATTGCTAACATGATTCGGACGGACTTCAGTTTCGCTACGGGTGAGAAAGTCTCATCGTAGTCAACCCCTTGAACTTGTCGACAACCCTTAGCGACAAGTCGAGCTTTGTAGATGGTCACATTACCATGTGCGTCCGTCTTCTTCTTAAAGATCCATTTGTTTTCTATGGCTCGCCGCTCATCGGGCAAGTCAGTCAAAGTCCATACTTTGTTTTCATACATGGATTCTATCTCGGATTTCATGGCTTCTAGCCATTTGTCGGAATCCGGGCCCGCCACCGCTTCTTCATAGTTCGAAGGTTCACCGTTGTCTAACAACATGATTTCCAGGACAGGGTTGCCGTACCACTCTGGTGCGGAACGTGTCCTTGTGGACCTACGAAGTTCAGTAACTTGATCTGAAGCTTCATGATCATCATCGTTAACTTCCTCCCCAGTTGGTGTAGGCACCACAGGAACATTTTCCCGCGCTGCGCTACTTTCCGGTTCGGAAGGGGTGACTATTACCTCATCAAGTTCCACTTTCCTCCCACTCAATTCTTTCGAGAGAAACTCCTTCTCCAGAAAGGACCCGTTCTTGGCAACGAAGATCTTGCCTTCGGATCTGAGGTAGAAGGTATACCCAATCGTTTCCTTAGGGTATCCTATGAAGACGCATTTTTCCGACTTGGGTTCGAGCTTTTCAGGTTGAAGTTTCTTGACATAAGCATCGCATCCCCAAACTTTTAGAAACGACAGCTTAGGTTTCTTCCCAAACCATAATTCATACGGTGTCGTCTCAATGGATTTCGACGGAGCCCTATTTAAAGTGAATGCAGCAGTCTCTAAAGCATAGCCCCAAAATGAGAGCGGTAAATCGGTAAGAGACATCATAGATCGCACCATATCCAATAGAGTGCGATTACGACGTTCGGACACACCATTTCTCTGAGGTGTTCCAGGCGGCGTGAGTTGTGAAACTATTCCTCATTTCCTTAAGTGTGTACCAAATTCGTGACTTAAATATTCTCCACCACGATCTGATCGTAAG
Organism: Triticum aestivum; assembly: GCF_018294505.1. NCBI lineage: Eukaryota > Viridiplantae > Streptophyta > Magnoliopsida > Poales > Poaceae > Triticum > Triticum aestivum. Next base: position 500,745,600 of record NC_057802.1, read on the forward strand.
AATATTATTTTCCTGTCACGTTGATTCTCAACTTCACTCTGAAATTCCTTGAACTTTTCAAAGGTTTCAGACTTGTGTTTCATTAGGTAGACATACCCATATCTACTTAAATCATTAGTGAGAGTCAGAACATAACGATATCCTCCGCGAGCCTCAACACTCATTGGACCGCACACATCGGTATGTATGATTTCCAATAAGTTGGTTGCTCGCTCCATTTTTCCGGAGAACGGAGTCTTGGTCGTCTTACCCATGAGGCATGGTTCGCATGTGTCAAATGATTCGTAATCAAGAGACTCCAAAAGTCCATCTGCATGGAGCTTCTTCATGTGCTTGACACCAATGTGACCAAGGCGGCAGTGCCACAAGTATGTGGGACTATCGTTATCAACTTTACATCGTTTGGTATTCACACTATGAACATGTGTAACATCACATTCGAGATTCATCAAAAATAAACCATTGACCAGCGGGGCATGACCATAAAACATATCTCTCAAATAAATAGAACAACCATTATTCTCGGATTTAAATGAGTAGCCATCTCGAATTAAACGAGATCCAGATACAATGTTCATGCTCAAAGCTGGCACTAGATAACAATTATTGAGGTTTAAAACTAATCCCGTGGGTAGATGCAGAGGTAGCGTGCCGACGGCGATCACATCGACCTTGGAACCATTCCCGACGCGTATCGTCACCTCGTCCTTCGCCAGTCTCCGTTTATTCCGTAGTTCCTGTTTTGAGTTACAAATATGAGCAACCGCACCGGTATCAAATACCCAGGAGCTACTACGAGTACTGGTAAGGTACACATCAATAACTTGTATATCACATATACCTTTGGTGTTGCCGGCCTTCTTCTTGTCCGCTAAGTATTTGGGGCAGTTCCGCTTCCAGTGACCACTTCCCTTGCAATAAAAGCACTCAGTCTCGGGCTTGGGTCCATTCTTTGACTTCTTCCCGGTAACTGGTTTACCGGGCGCGGCAACTCCCTTGCCGTCCTTCTTGAAGTTCTTCTTACCCTTGCCCTTCTTGAACTTAGTGGTTTTATTCACCATCAACACTTGATGTTCTTTTCTGATCTCTACCTCAGCTGATTTCAGCATTGAATAACCTCAGGAATGGTCTTTTCCATCCCCTGCATATTGTAGTTCATCACAAAGCTCTTGAAGCTTGGTGGAAGCGACTGAAGGATTCTGTCAATGACCGCGTCATCCAGGAGATTAACTCCCAGTTGAGTCAAGCGGTTGTGCAACCCAGACATTCTGAGTATGTGCTCACTAACAGAACTATTCTCCTCCATTTTACAGCTGAAGAACTTGTCGGAGACTTCATATCTCTCGACCCGGGCATGAGTTTGGAAAACCAATTTCAGCTCCTCGAACATCTCATATGCTCCATGTTTCTCAAAACGCTTTTGGAGACCCGGTTCTAAGCTGTAAAGCATGCCGCACTGAACGAGGGAGTAATCATCAGCACGCTGCTGCCAAGCGTTCATAACGTCTTGGTTCTCAGGGATTGGTGCATCACCTAGCGGTGCTTCTAAGACATAATCTTTCTTGGCTACTATGAGGATGATCCTCAGGTTCCGGACCCAGTCCGTATAGTTGCTGCCATCATCTTTCAGCTTGGTTTTCTCTAGGAACGCGTTGAAATTGAGGACAACGTTGGCCATTTGATCTACAATACATAGTGTAAAGATTTTAGACTAAGTTCATGATAATTAAGTTCATCTAATCAAATTATTTAATGAACTCCCACTCAGATAGACATCCCTCTAGTCATCTAAGTGAAACATGATCCGAGTTTAACTAGGCCGTGTCCGATCATCACGTGAGACGGACTAGTCAAGATCGGTGAACATCTCCATGTTGATCGTATCTTCTATACGACTCATGCTCGACCTTTCGGTCCTCCGTGTTCCGAGGCCATGTCTGTACATGCTAGGCTCGTCAAGTCAACCTAAGTGTATTGCGTGTGTTCTGAGGCCATGTCTGTACATGCTAGGCTCGTCAACACCCGTTGTATTCGAACGTTAGAATCTATCACACCCGATCATCACGTGGTGCTTCGAAACAACGAACCTTCGCAACGGTGCACAGTTAGGGTGAACACTTTCTTGAAATTATCATAAGGGATCATCTTACTTACTACCGTCGTTCTAAGCAAATAAGATGCAAAAACATGATAAACATCACATGCAATCAAATAGTGACATGATATGGCCAATATCATTATGCTCCTTTGATCTCCATCTTCAGGGCACCATGATCATCTTCGTCACCGGCATGACACCATGATCTCCATCATCATGATCTCCATCATTGTGTCTTCATGAAGTCGTCATGCCAACGATTACTTCTACTTCTATGGCTAACGCGTTTAGCAACAAAGTAAAGTAAATTACATGGCGTTATTCAATGACACGCAGGTCATGCAAAATAATAAAGACAACTCCTATGGCTCCAGCCGGTTGTCATACTCATCGACATGCAAGTCGTGATTCCTATTACAAGAATATGATCAATCTCATACATCACATATATCATTCATCACATCTTCTGGCCATATCACATCACATAGCACTTGCTGCAAAAACAAGTTAGACGTCCTCTAATTGTTGTTGCAAGTTTTTACGTGGTTTGTAGGTTTCTAGCAAGAACGTTTTCTTACCTACGTATGACCACAACGTGATTTGCCAATTTGTATTTACCCTTCATAAGGACCCTTTTCATCGAATCCGTTCCGACTAAAGTAGGAGAGACAGACACCCGCTAGCCACCTTATGCAACTAGTGCATGTCAGTCGGTGGAACCTGTCTCACGTAAGCGTACGTGTAAGGTCGGTCCGGGCCGCTTCATCCTACAATGCCGCCGAAACAAGAAAAGACTAGTAGCGGCAAGAAGAATTGGCAAACTCAACGCCCACAACTGCTTTGTGTTCTACTCGTGCATAGTAACTACGCATAGGCCTGGCTCATGATGCCACTGTTGGGAATCGTAGCATAATTTAAATTTTTTTCCTACGCTCACCAAGATGCATCTATGGAGTGTACTAGCAACGAGGGGAAAGGAGTGCATCTACATACCCTTGTAGATCGCGAGCGGAAGCGTTCCAATGAACGTGGATGACGGAGTCGTACTCGCCGTGATCCAAATCACCGATGACCGAGTGCCGAACGGACGACACCTCCGCGTTCAACACACGTACGGTGCAGCGACGTCTCCTCCTTCTTGATCCAGCAAGGGGGAAGGAGAGGTTGATGGAGATCCAACAGCACGATGGCGTGGTGGTGGATGTAGCGGGTCTCCGGCAGGGCTTCGCCGAGCTTCTGCGAGAGAGAGAGAGGTGTTGCAGGGGAGGAGGGAGGCGCCCAAGGCTGTAGGTTGCTGCCCTCCCTCACCCCCCTTTATATAGGCCCCCTGGGATTGGGGGGGCGCCGGCCAGATCCCATCTAGGGTGGGGGGCGGCGGCCAAAAGGGGGGGAAGGGGTTGCCTTGCCCCCCAAGGCAAGGGGAAAGCCCCCCACCCTAGGGTTCCCAACCCTAGGCGCATGGGGGGAGGCCCATGGGGGGCGCCCAGCCAACTAAGGGCTGGTTCCCTTCCATTTTCAGCCCATGGGGCCCTCCGGGATAGGTGGCCCCACCCGGTGGACCCCCGGGACCCTTCCGGTGGTCCCGGTACAATACCGGTAACCCCCGAAACTTTCCCGGTGGCCGAAACTTGACTTCCTATATATAATTCTTCACCTCCGGACCATTCCGGAACCTCTCGTGACGTCCGGGATCTCATCCGGGACTCCGAACAATTTTTGGGTTTCCGCATACACATATCTCTACAACCCTAGCGTCACCGAACCTTAAGTGTGTAGACCCTACGGGTTCGGGAGACATGCAGACATGACCGAGACGCCTCTCCGGTCAATAACCAACAGCAGGATCTGGATACCCATGTTGGCTCCCACATGTTCCACGATGATCTCTTCGGATGAACCACGGTGTCGAGGATTCAATCAATCCCGTATGCAATTCCCTTTGTCAATCGGTATGTTACTTGCCCAAGATTCGATCGTCGGTATCCCAATAGCTAGTTCAATCTCGTTACCGGCAAGTCTCTTTACTCGTACCGCAATGCATGATCCCGTGACTAACGCCTTAGTCACATTGAGCTCATTATGATGATGCATTACCGAGTGGGCCCAAAGATACCTCTCCGTCACACGGAGTGACAAATCCCAGTCTCGATCCGTGCCAACCCAACAAACACTTTCGGAGATACCCGTAGTGCACCTTTATAGTCACCCAGTTACGTTGTGACGTTTGGCACACCCAAAGCACTCCTACGGTATCCGGGAGTTGCACGATCTCATGGTCTAAGGAAAAGATACTTGACATTGGAAAAGCTCTAGCAAACGAAACTACACGATCTTTTATGCTATGCTTAGGATTGGGTCTTGTCCATCACATCATTCTCCTAATGATGTGATCCCGTTATCAATGACATCCAATGTCCATAGTCAGGAAACCATGACTATCTGTTGATCAACGAGCTAGTCAACTAGAGGCTTACTAGGGACACATTGTAGTCTGTGTATTCACACATGTATTACGATTTCCGGACAATACAATTATAGCATGAATAACAGACAATTACCATGAACAAATAAATATAATAATAACCATTTATTATTGCCTCTAGGGCATATTTCCAACACTCACGTCGTCCCCGTAGAGTGGTAGATAGTTGCTATCCTCCGAGTCTTCGTTCCCTGCTTGCTCGTCAGGGTCGACTTGCCCGTCCTCCCGATCATCCTGTTCGGATGTTGGTTCGATGGGGTCTTCTTGGTCTTCGGCGTTTTCTGGAGTATCATTGTTTCCGGTGCCGGTATTGCTGTCTTTTTCAGGACGCGATTTAGAGGTCTTTGGGGTGCACCGCACACGGCTAAGAAACAACTGTTGTGTCTTTGGAGTGCCCCCCGCTCCCATATATAAAGGAGGAGAGGGAGGAGGCCAGCGGCCATGAGGGGCCGCGCCAAGGGGGGGGCCCAACTAGGATTCCCAATCCTAGTTGGACTCCCTTTCCTATTCCAAGAAGGGGAAGGAGGGAAGGAGAGGGAGAGGGAAAGGAAAGAGGGGGCCGCGCCCCCTCCCCCTCCCCCTAGTCCAGTCCGGACCCCCTTGGGGAGGGGGGGCGCCACCTTGTGGCCTGCTCTCTCCTACTCCCTTATGGTCCATTAAGGCTCATAACATCACCGGGGGGTTCCGGTAACCCCTCGGTTCCCCGATAAATATCCGAAACGTCCCGAAACCTTTCCGGTGTCCAAATACCTTCGTCCAATATATCAATCTTTACTTCTCGACCATTTCGAGACTCCTCGTCATGTCCGTGATCTCATCCGAGACTCCAAACAAACTTCGTTCACCAAAACACATAACTCATAATACAAATCGTCATCGAACGTTAAGCGTGCGGACCCTACGGGTTCGAGAACTATGTAGACATGACCGAGACACATCTCCGGTCAATAACCAATAGCGGAACCTGGATGCTCATATTGGCTCCTATATATTCTACGAAGATCTTTATCGGTCAAACTGCATAACGACATATGTCATTCCCTTTGTCATCGGTATGTTACTTGCCCGAGATTCGATCGTCGGTATCATCATACCTAGGTCAATCTTGTTACTAGTAAGTCTCTTTCCTCATTACGTAATACATCATCCCGCAACTAATTCATTATTCACATTGCTTGCAAGGCTTATAGTGATGTGCATTACCGAGAGGGCCCAGAGATACCTCTCCAATACACGGAGTGACAAATCCTAATCTTGATCTATGCCAACTCAACAAACACCTTCGGAGACACATGTAGAGCATCTTTATAATCACCCAGTTACGTTGTGACATTTGATAGCACACAAGGTGTTCCTCCGGTATTCGGGAGTTGCATAATCTCATAGTCAAAGGAATATGTATAAGTCATGACGAAAGCAATAGCAATAGAACTGAACGATCAACATTCTATGCTAACAGATGGGTCTTGTCATCACATCATTCTCCTAATGATGTGATCCCGTTCATCAAATGACAACACATTGTCTATGGTCAGGAAACTTAACCATCTTTGATTAACGAGCTAGTCAAGTAGAGGCAATCTAGGGACACTTTGTTTTGTCTATGTATTCACACATGTACTAAGTTTCTGGTTAATACAATTCTAGCATGAATAATAAACTTTTACCATGATATAAGGAAATATAAATTACAACTTTATTATTGCCTCTAGGGCATATTTCCTTCAGATAACAAGAAGGAAGGTTGTTGAAATGTCAAAGTGCGTCTTGATCGGGCGGTGGCGTGCCCTCAATGGTCTGTTATGTTTCCCCAGTGCAAGGTTCAACATGTCATTTCATCCAGGTCAGATCATTGCCATTTGTTTATTCAGTTGTTGGGTAGTCGGCCTAACGTCGCTTTTAATAAGCACTTGAGATATGAAGCTTTTTGGGAGAGGGAAAGTCTGGCCTTGGATGAACATGTTAGGGCATGTTGGAGCAAAAGTACGCAAGTTAGGGATTTAAAGGATGTGGCGACTAATCTCCGTACATTAATGAAATCTCTGCACTCTTGGAGCCAAGCTCATATTGGCTACCTCCCAAAAAAGTTGGAGGCTGCTCGTAAAAGATTAAATATTCTTTTCAAAAGAAGTGATAGGGCAGCCGTGATGGAGAGAAAGAAAATTCTCCTGGAGATGGATGAATTGCTTATAAAGGAATAAATCATGTGGAAGGAAAGGTCTTGCATCGTGAAAATGATCTTGGGGGACCGTAATACAATTTTTTTCCAGAGAAAGGCTTCTTGGAGGGCGAGAAAATAATAATATTTCTGCTATCAAGAGGAGTGATGGGTCTATCACGTAGAACTTGGATGAAATCATAGGTATCACAAATTCTTTCTTTCAACATCTTTATTCTTGTGATACTAATGTTGACCCATCACGTATTATTTCCATCGTGAAACCTCTCGTCACTGATGATATGAATGCGGAGCTATGTAAACCGTTTTATGAGGAGGAGATTAGTGATGCTCTTTTCCAGATAAGTCCGTTAAAAGCCCCAGGTCCGGATGGATTTCCTGCAAGATTTTTTCAGAGGAATTGGGGTTTAATCAAGGAGGACATTGTAAGGGCGGTTCAGCAATTCTTTATCTCAGGTGTTATGCCTGAAGGTGTAAATGACACTACCATTGTCCTTATTCCAAAAGTGAAGAATCCTCAGTCCATCAAGGAGTTTAGACCGATCAGCCTGTGTAATGTCATTTATAAAATTATCTCGAAGTGCCTGGTAAATAGACTGAGACCTCTTTTGGATGGTATGCTCTCTCCCACTCAGAGTGCCTTTATTCCTGGAAGATTAATTTCTCATAACGTGCTTATTACCTTCGAATGTATTCATTCGTTGAGTACATTAAAAGATCAACGTTGAGAGTTTTGTGCATATAAGTTGGATCTGGCAAAAGCGTATGATCGTGTAGATTGGCAATTTTTAAAGAGTATGTTGGGGGCTTTTGGCTTTGCACCATCTTGGATTAACTGGATCATGACGTGTGTTACATCAGTGAAATTCTCGGCCCGGTTGAATGGACAACTGTTGGAACCTTTTTATCCTTCGTGTGGGCTCAGGCAAGGGGATCCCTTATCGCCGTATTTGTTCCTATTTGTTGCTGAGTCCCTTTCCTTGTTGTTAAAGGATGCTTGTGACAAAGGTGCTCTAAAAGAATTTAACTTGAACAAACATGCGCCAGGTATCTCTCATCTTTTATTTGCGGATGATAGTCTCCTATTTTTCAAAGGGTCCATAGATCAAGCTTTAGTCATTAAAAATATTCTGTCGGGCTATGAGGTGGGAACGGGTCAACTTCTGAGCCCCGATAAATGTTCAATCAAGTTTGGCAAGAAGTGTAGTATGAAGGATCAAGTGGCCACTATGGTTATTCTTAATATTACTGCAGAAGGTTTTGAACATAAGTACCTTGGCTTACCGGTACCTGATGGCAGAATGAAGGTGGGAAAGTTCCAATCAACAAAAGATAAGGCATTAAAAAGAGCATCAGATTGGATTGAAAAATATGTTTCAAGTGGTATAAAAGAAAATCAAATCAAGGCAGTGTTGCAAGCGCTCCCAGTGTACGCCATGGGTATCTTTAAATTTCCAGTTTCCTTATGTGATTTGTTGGCTCAGATTATAAGAAATTTCTGGTGGGGAGACGAAGAAGACAGAAGGAAAACACATTGGCTAGCTTGGGATAAACTCACTAAACCAAAAAGAGAGGGATGCATAGGTGTAGGAGCTTTCCAGGTAGCTAATAGCGTACTGCCACTGGTCATGAGAACAACCTTTCCACTACCTGCCAAGCCGTAGGCACACCACAGAGGTACATAAGAAGGGCGCAAGGAGCTTGATGCCATAGAGTCGAACAGTGTGCCGACATGGGTGTTGTAGCGCACAAGGAGACATGGTTTCAGGTGCCGATGCCGATGGTCTGACCGAATGCCGGCGGCCCAATCCCAATTGTGACCACGTACTCCTTCGAGCCAACACGTCTCCAAGAGGGGCAGCATGCTCGCGTCAGACTGGTGCAACCCATACCCACTGGCGGCCTGCTGGATGTAACCTGCCCGGGCAACGTCATGGTGCAGCCGCTCCGAGAAGCTGCACTCCTTGGAGAGCACCGGCGTGCAGCTTCCGTGTCGGTGGTTCGACGGCACTATGCTCCAGCCGGTGAGAATGATTTTTAACAGGGTAACATATAATATACTCAACTATAATAAATATTGAATAAATACAACGTGGTAAAGTGCGCGCACGCGGCGGGGAGGGGGGGGGGAGATGCAGATGCCCTCTGCCATGTAGATTTTATATTCCGCAAAACGTTCTAATAATTTATTTAAGCATATTGATATATTGATCCTTATTTAATATGGGCCCCAGGTCGGCAAACCTTTTGGCTTAAAGAAAAGCAACCCGAGCGTTTTTATGGCAACTTTAGTTGACGTGAGGTGGTAATTTAGCTGGTGAACATGGCATTTTTTTCCAGTTTGTTTTTTGTCAGAAAACGACATGTTTTCCAACTAAACTTGCCATGAAATACGTTTGGGTTGCCATGCTTAAAATCTGAACGTTCGGATTTATCATTTCCGCTTTTCTATGGGTCAGTCCAGAGCGAGGAAAAAGTTGCTTAGCCGCACATGTTTACCAAGTCCAAATCGATTAGTATCATGACACCAAGTTCTTTTGCTAGGACAAACGAAACTTGATCTTGTTGTATGCATGTATTAATTAAGGGAACTAAAGCAACTATTTCACTAGCCTGAGCATGATTGCATGGCACCTTGCTGCAAACATTTAGTTTTTTTCTAGACCGTGGTGGAAGTACACTATGGTATGGACTGGGAAGATTGATAGTTTGATATGTATAGACTGGTTTACCTAGAAGTCCCTCTTCTTTCTAGTTGGAACCTTTGTTCCTTGCATGACACATTTGTTGATGTAAATTCTTGAGTTTGAGCAAGCAGGTTCTACCATGTGTCTTCTTTGTACTCCTATACGGCTCCATGTTTGAGGTGTTTGCAAGATGGTTTGACACACAGAATAACAAAAAAGGAAATCCTTTTCAACTGATCTGGATGTTCCTGAACTGCAGGTTGATGCTGCCTTTGATCTGAGCCATACACAAAACATAGGTAGAATGATAAAGGCACATTTTTCGCAGTCCGAGGTAATCTTGATCCTCTAGATGGTGCAATTCTGTAACGACTTATGTTCAGTTACCCCATGTGTGTGTTGGGAACTCTACTTCGTCTTTTCAGTTGACAATTCAAAGTTGGTCTTTGCTTCGCTAAAAGAGGGTATGTTCAACAACGCCAATGTGATATCCCGATTCCCGAACAAAATTTGTTGTGGGGGTCCACTGTGACACGTACCTATTTCTTTAAACCAAATTTTATTATCATGATTCTAAAAACTGTTCTCTGGTTTCAGATTATTGAGTGCAACACTCGTAAGGCTGCTGCGTACCTTTTCATTAAGTAATATGCACAGTACCACCATAATACATACCTTATTAGGGAAAATTCATCACTTTATAAAATATGGCAAAAGTCATCGCACTGAATAATTGACAGTGACAAAAAATACTAAGAAAATTTGGTCACGTTATACTTGGCGAATCACCCACATGCGGAAACAGGTGGCGGCGCACCGAAAACGGCCATTAATGGCGCGGTCGGAGGCTAGGATTGGAACATGACCTTCTTTCTCTCACTCACGTGTGGGTCGGATCAGGATCGTCCGTTAACGGCACGGTCCGTAGCGGACATCTCCCGGTCCGATCCGGATGCTAGCAGCCAGTAGGTCCTGACTGCCATCAGACTGGTGGGCTGGCTGCGGCCAGACCATGCGGGGGCACAACCCCTGACCTAGCCCGAGGCAGACCAAGCGCTCTTCCCCTCGCCGCCTCCGCCGACATACAATTACTTACCAAGCGCTCCTCTGGCCTATTTTTAATTAGAATAAGTCCAAAACAAACTTTGAACTTGTTGACGAAAACTAAATCGAATTATGAATTCCCAATCCCTGGAATCAGCACTCTGAACTCTCTGATCCCGGTCTATTTCAAACCTTGAGAGTCTTTAGTTGGAATTTGCTGATGTGGCAAGTCAAACACTAGGATCGATGACTAAGTCGTGCGTTCTGATCGCTGCTTGTTTTCTTTTCTTTCTTTTTTATCATTTTCTTTCGTTATTTCTTCTGTTTTTTAATTTCTTCACCGGTTTTCTGCGGGTTTTTTAGTTATAGTTTATTTCTTTTCTTTCTCGATTTTCTTTTTTGTAATGTTCATTTCTTCGAAAAATATTCAGGATTACAAAATTTTATTCACTTTCTATTTTTTTGAACTTTTTTTCTTGTTCCAAAATTTGTTCTAAACTTTAAAAATGTTCCATTTTTCAAAAAATGATCTTATTTTTAAAAAATGTTTGAGACTTCAAAAAATGTTTAAAATTTGAAAAGCATAGAATTTTAAAGAAATGCTCATAAATTCAAAAAAATGTTTGTGTTTTACAAAATTTCTCGCTTCAATACGTCCCAGTTTTCAAAAAGTTCAAAGTTTGAAAAATGTTTGTGTACCTAAAAATGTTCGCTACATAGCAACAGTACCTGGTTTTCAAAATTGTTTGTGTTCTCAAAAAATGTCCAAGAGTTTTGAAAAATGTTTGAGCTTAATTTTTTTGTTCTCAACTTTGCAAATATTCGCATTCTAAAAAATATTCAGTATTTCCAAACAGATTGTTTCGTGTTTGTTCTCAGGATCTGGCGCTGCTGTTGGCTCGTTTTATTACGCCAGGCTGCCTAACGACTTAACGAGACAGACACGCTCTTTCATTGTACTGGCTAACATCCGGCTCGTGTAAATTGGAACGATCTGATACAATTGGAACGAACATCTAGCTCGTTTGGTGCGTGGCCTCCCTTGTCGTGGGTTCGAATCCCACTTAGCGCATACTTTTCTCACCTCAAAAATTTGCACGTGCCACGGTCTTCAAAGGAGAAACAACAAGTGATACTTCACCTATTAAAAAAAAAAAAACAAGACCGGTGTTGACACCATATTTTGGCACGGTCAAGAATTTAAGTAAGATGGGCTCAAATGGAGAAGTAATCTACATGAAAACGTTCAGTATTGTCGACATGAACATCTTTGGAGTTTGGGCCATCACCATCCGATCTCATCTTGAGGGCCGAAGTTGTGCTCAAAGTACTAGGATTTTGTATGTAGAGTAATCTTCGGCCGATTAGGCCTCCAAGACAGCCTCATATGATAAAAGTTTATACACGGGTTGTCTTTGTCTCATCGAAACGGTTGATTTTGGTATGAAAATCGTCTTAATCGAAGGTCGCATGCAAATTTTAGAGTCGAAAATGCGCGGCTGCATCAGGATGGCCGGACAGTCTAGGGACAATCATCCTGGTTTCAGATTTCTCTGCTGCAGACTTCAGAAAATAGCCAAAACCCCCCTCAAGACGGCCTCTCATAAACAAACGTTAAGCACGAAAGTTGTTCGTTTGTTGAAAAGGTCGAAATTGCTTTTGGGCTCGTTTCCATCCGAGGTCGTTTACTGCCTCAAAAAAGACTTTGTAGCCAGTTTTAAACCGAATGGTTTTGGAAAGTTCGGACAAAAACATCCTAATTTGACTAGGGTTTTGGATGTGAATCCAAGCCTTTTTCTTGCACAGGAAGTCCAGCCGCCACTTATATACCTAAGGTGTGACGGCCGATTGAGCAATACACAATCGATCTATCAATATATCATCTTTTACCTTTACTTTTATCTTCTCGCTTGTTCATTTTCTTCCTCATTCTTCGTTCGTTCTTCTTGTTGCAGGGCGGTGAACCACGAGGTCCTAGGGACGGTCAGGCCGATCTAGGGCAGCCCATAGCCGCTGCACGCCTTGACGGGGTCCCTCCCGAGCATGTGGGGTTTCAGGTCTATAAAAGCGCCCGCCGGATTGCTTGCGTACCACGCTTCTGGACGGGTCTCCTTCGACGTGAGCTGCGGTGCATCATCCTCAGCGTTGGAGGTACACGGTGACGTGTTCGTGTGTGAACAACTGGCAGTCCTTAAAATAGAATAATAAACAAAAATAGGAAACCTACCAGCATGCATTTGCTATCATCATACCAACATACGCGTGCCAACCAACCACGAGAAAAGCACTTCTAGCATGCACGGGACATCCCGTGCATGGCTCAACCGTCGGCTTGGTTTGAGATTAGGATGCATGCAAGCTTGCTAGTAGTATTTGCTATTCCAGAGTAATGTAATCCTATATTCTTACAATTCATCAATCAACTTTATCTCTTCTCTCTCCTCATTTTCCCCTCACACCACACGCACACAGAGTTCTCTCTCCTACTCACATGCATTTATTTTTCAATCTTAAACTTGGAACAACTATATATGTTAAAATAAATTTCAGAAAAATATTCTGTTTGAACATGTGTTTTTCTTTTGATTTTATCTTCAAAACAAGCTAAATATCATATATGCGTTGACAAAGTTCAAATTTCAAATTCAAACTAAACTCATGACAAAAATCATGAAACTGAGGGAGTATAATTTTGTGATAAAAAATATGAAACATTTAATTTTTAATAAAACTCAACTAGATGGAACTGACTATGAAATATCACGTTACCACATATTAGGTGAGAGAAAACATTGTGTGATGTCAGGGATACAATATTTAATCACCTTACATACTGTGATGGCACATATCCTGACGAAACAAGGGTGTGGTGGATGCATGCACGGTATCTACCGTGCACGGTAGAAAAACCAGTCTCAACCAACCACGTACTGAGAGTTGACAGGTGCAGTATGTGTTGTATGAATTGATGTCCATCGTCCCCATGTTGCATCCTGCATGACTGCTCATCCAAATCTGCACGAGCTAGGCTGTGATATCCAAATAAGCTGCATGCTGAGGGCATATAAATAGGCCGATTTCCAGCCTTGATCAATCATTTGTGATAACTGATAAGAGCGTTGGCGAGCCTTCTTTTGAAGCAAGTGGGATGTATTTTAACCAAAAACTTTTTGGGTGTGTAACTTGGTCTTTGAGAACTGAGATATTGGAGTAAACCAAGCGTAAATTTTGTCCAGCCCCGGCCTAAGATATATCTCCTCGAAGAAGCTGGTCATCACCTGTGACCCCCTATTACCTTTTTAAGATTTGCATGTATGAAACAAGATGAATGCAACGAGGCCTGGACTCGTCCACGCCGCCGGCCAGGACCTCAACAGCATGACGGTGGCGCAGCGCTACGCGCTCATGAAGGCCAACGTCGACGGCCTAAAGCCGCTCCAGGTCGGCATCGCCGTCTGCGACCACGAAGGCCAGCAGGTCGCCTGGGAGTTCAACCTCTGCGACTTCTGCCGCCTCGCCGACCCGCACGACCAAAAGGCCCTCGACTACCTTGCCGACCGCGGCGTCGACCTCGACATGCTCGGCGCGCTGCTCATGGGCTCCAGCCTCATTGGCGCCGGACATGGGCGGCCGCTGTCGTGGATCACCTACGCCGGTGCCTACTACGCAGCATACCTGCTCAAGATTGTCACGGGCGGCGCCCCGCTACGTACCGCACGACGTGGCCGGGTTCGTGGGCGGCATGCAGTATTACCTCGGCCAGCAGGTCTACGACGTTGCCACGATGGCGGCCGGCTGCCCGGGCATGCCGGTGGGGCTGGACTGCATCGCCGCTAGCCTGCGCATCCATCCGCCGTGGGGGAGCCCTCGTCTCGCAGGCGCCGCTGGCGTGCGCGCGCTTCTGGCCTTCAGGATTTGGAAGCACGGGGAGTTCGGCGGCAACGTGGAGAGGTTCCGAGGTCTGCTTCAGGGCCTGCAGTAGTTCTTCGACGGTCGATCAGAAAATCAGACACGAGCAATGTTGGTCAAGAATTCGAATGTGCAACGGACGCATGCCGCCCGCCGCCGCTTAATTGGGCACTTGCGTTCGTCGACCATTTAACGGTAGTAGTTCAGAAGATTGTTAGTACTAGTTTTATATAGGTCAAGCGTTTGTTTTTCTCATCAAAAAAAACATTTGATTTTCCTTTTAGTAGTATTCAAAACTTCCAGTCAAGGGTTCTTTCAGTGATGGTTCCCTAAAAAAAGGTTTTAATGATGCGTGATGTATTTATCGTAATACTTACCTGAGTAGTTAACATCTCCAATAGCGAACCTCTGGGCGATCGCTCGCGCTAGCTACCTCATCATTTTTGATGTGCTAGCCAGAGAAAAGAAAAACGGAAGGGGTAAAAAGGGGCGGACTCTACCGAGCGGAGACGCAATTGGGCAAAATCTAGCCTGGGGTCTCCGCACGATCCCCTTCTCTCTTCGACGCCGCCGCCTCCTTCCTCTCCCTCGATTCTCCTAATCTCCTCACGCTGCCGCACTTGTTCTGAGCCCCTCCTCTTTCCCGTACCACCGGCCTCCCTTCTCTGCATCTCTCCTTGTCAAGATGGGAATGGGTCGACCCGGCCCTGGCCCTGGCCCCGTGGCCCCAAGGTCAATATGTGAGGCCATGGGCCAGCCCATTTCATCATAATTTTGTGGCCCATTGACCCATTGGGTACATGAGGCCGACCCAGAATTTAGTAAATGTTTACACAGCCCAGAAGATTACAAATTTTTTGAACCAAATGTTTGCACAGTCCAACATTTGTGGCCTCGCCAAATTACAAATAAGTCCCCAAAAGATTAGATATGTCAGCAAATGTGTACACAGTACAGTAAAATGACAAGGTCTAATCTTTCCACATTTAGTAAATTGGCGAGATCAAGAGATTACATGTTTCAAAGAGCAACAAGCTAAAGACCTCAATCCAATAGATTCGGACAAGAACATAAGATTACAGGTTTCAAAGAAGGTCAAGCTAAAGATCTCAATCCAATAGACACACACAAGATCAAAAGATCAAGCTAAAGAATATTTGCTTCAACATCTGCTTGAGGTTTAACATCAATTGCTCCAACAAGCATCAGTCCTCGATATCTGTATTTACAAGGAAATGTTACAAGAGTAATTATGTGTACATCAACTAAATAATATATTTATCCTTAAAAAAACTAGATAATATATTTATGAATAGAGGAATATTCTTAGTAGCAAGATACTAAAAAATGATCTACGCCTTAGATACAGCCCAAACACAATGTTTGCACGCATTTGCACAATATACAATATACAATCACAACTATTTATTTTTATGAATTAAACAATATCAGAAAGCAATTTAAAACAGAGAGGTGATGTGTTAACAAATAATAGAACCAACAAGTGGTGCATCAGAAACAGGGTTGTAGTGCTTGGCTGCTACATAAAAAATACAAAGGCGTGTTCCAGAAAACCAATTCATGACAGGTTTGCAAGAAAATACACTTCTAAATATCCATCATACACTACCCGTCATCCACTCCGCAACAAAGATTAGAACAAAGAGAATATTCCCAATTCTCATAAGCATATCAACAAGCAAGAATGAAAGGGAATGAAAGACGGCCTTCTAATCAAGTTACTGTAGTTAGCAATGTACTGCACTACAAGTAATGTCACCTGAACCACACAAAAACTAGTAGTGTGCTGAAACTAGTGTGATAAATATATACTTTCATATACATGGAACTATATACATCAGAAGTTTTCTCATACCTTGTAAGTCCATTATAATGCCATGAACTGAAGCCAAGCTACGCTGAGTATTAGCTGCAGAAAAAAAAGAGGAAACTTGTAAACTTGCATCATTAATAGAAACGAACAAGAAACTTGTGTTGTATGGCTTTACCGGTGGCCCTTATCCAGTCTTGTAAGCAAACAAGAGCTTCAAGTGTTGTTGGGGTCATTCGACTTCCAAAATCTGATAGAACTCTCTTCCCTGTGCTGAAGGCAGACTCAGATGCCACCGCAGAGGCAGGAGCCGCCAAGATATCTGCTGCCATGCGACTCAACGTTGGGTATTCACCTGAGTTCGTCTGCCACCATGCAAGGATATTGAATTGATCGCTTCGAATGATGGGTACCTTTGACAAGTATGAATCAAGTTCGGTTGAATCCAAATTTGCTAATTTGAGGGTGACATGTTTGTCCCAATCAGCCATAGGATCTTCACCACTTATAGCCATGTCATCATCACCTCCTTGTGACATGGGATCTGAGCCATTGTCATTCAATTGGAGGTATTCCTTGAACAACCCTTGGAACACATTTTTTATTTTAGCAATGATTGTTGCGGCTTCATTCCCAAACTCTAGGCCAAATCGGAACTCAATATATTTCAACTTGAATTCTGGGTCCAAAATCACTGGAATACAAAGGCTCAACCATGACATCTTCCAATACCTTCTGAATTTTCTCTTCATATATTTGACCGTTGTGCCCATCTCAGAATCCTCTTCATAATGTTGTTGCTCTAAGGTGCCATTGGATTGAGATACAACAGTAAACCAATCCACACTTTTTAATTTTATTAAGTCTGTGCCTACTGCCAAGCACTGTTTTGCTAACCATCTTATACGAGTCGCGTCGGCTAAGTGGTCATCCTCTATGTGATTTGGAACACATGTAAAAAGAGGTACCGAAGGATGGATCGCGGCTAACCTACATCGAAGTGGTAAATACGACCCTTGAGGATATGCGTCAGCGCGAGCTTGCTTTCAGAGCGCAAGGCTAGGGCATTGGCGTGATTCCTACATAGTACCCTTTTTCTTTAGCTTGTTCCCCTTAAAAACAGCTTGCCTCTTGTAAATGCATGTTTCTGCCTTCTATCTTAATAAAAAGGCAACACTTTTGCTGGTTGCTTGAAAAAATAAATCACCTTGTGGACTTGTAAAACTCATCACTGCAAACTCCATCTACTTTTCACCTGTGTATGTGCGTTTTTTTTGTAATGGTGCATGGGCACATTTCTCGAAACCGCAACTCTCCGATTTGAACGAGTTAGTTAAGATGTATCATGTATGAGCCTAGAGGATCCACTTGTACTCCCAAAGAGTCATGAAGCCGAATCTTTTTGACTTTGGTGTGCATGTTCTCTTCGCATCGTCTCTTCATGTGAGCAAAAAAGGCCACATGAACTGCTAAGTGAGATCCACACTGTGTTTCATTTGCGCCCCCATCCCCTATAACTAATATAGTAAAGTACACATGCATTGCACGTAATAATTTAAATAACCAAAGTATAATGAATGAATAATGACATATCACATTATAACAGGTGACACATGTATGTTTGGAGTCATATATGCATGTCTAGTTGTAGATTTAATTTTCATAGTTCATCCCCTTGAAAATCAAATTATAGCTACCAAATACTTGAAGACTAGACGATATAATACTACACGAAACACATGAGAAATATGTCCATCATAATTATTTTTGAGTAATGCTACACGCACGGATTGGTTGTTACGGATTCAACGGATTGTAATTAGGTGCCCGGTTTTTATTGGAGATTAGGAGGAAGGCGGGGCTCACCCCCATGAAAATCAAGGGGGTGGGGGGTTAATTAGCGTTGAGATGCCCGTATTCCTCCGTGCGTCTAGGATCATTGATTATCTTTACGTATTCCATATTGCAATTTTGAGTAGCTAGTATTGCATCTTCAAAGACAAATGGAATTTTTGAATGATATGTCGTAGCCTTGAACAAAAAAACATAAATTAAAAGTCAAGAGCAATTCTTTAAGGGGAAAACAAACTTTGGGGAATATATAGCCAAGTGTAGAACAAATGAGAAGTGCATTTGATTTGAGGTTTTTGCATATTGTGCATTGTAATTCATAAAGTGAAGAACGTAGTGGTAATTCAAAGAAAAAGTTTGAATAATGGAAGTATAGAATATTCTAGAACAAAGGATGTTTGTGTTTCGACGGTTGTGCATATTTTATTCGTTGTAAATTATAAAGTCTAAAAGAATGGTAATACGTTCAGAGGAATTGTATTCTAAAATTTAAATGGAATATTCTAGAACAAAGAGGAAGTTGTTTTGAGCTTTGTGCATTATGATTAAGCTCAAACATGGAATCTCCTAGATACTACACATGGCAAAACCCAACCGAGTGAAGACGATATCCGACAACCAGCATTGCTCAGATTTGTTACCTTTATAATGTCGAATTGACTTCATCCAACAATCAATATTCAAAGTATAGATATAGATGTTCTAGGCTCCGACCCAATGAACTATTTGAATGCTAGTCAAATTCTCAAAATTAATGAGTTAGTTTGAATTGGACGTAGTCCATTTCTTTAGATCGAATGAACCAAGTGTCGTTTTCTTGAGGACAGGGTGGGGTGGGATGGGGTTGAGCAGAGACGCGAGGATCTTGTGTCGTGACCTTTGCCATGCTATTGCCTTGTTGGCTGTTGCTCCAAAAGTCTCAAATCCCGAGAAAGTTGTGGTGGAGCTCGGGCTTCATGGCACGCCTTATCTAGCCACTGATACGTCTCCAACGTATCTATAATTTTTTATTGTTCCATGCTATTATATTATCTGTTTTGGATGTTTAATGGGCTTTATTATGCACTTTTATATTATTTTTGGGACTAACCTATTAATCGAAGGCCCAGTGAGAATTGCTGTTTTTTTTGCCCATTTCAGTGTTTCACAGAAAAGGAATATCAAACGGAATCCAAACAGAATGAAACCTTCGCTAGGATCGTTTTTGGAACAAACGCAATCCAGGAGACTTGGAGTGGACGTCAAGGAAGCAACGAGGCGGGCACGAGGTAGGAGGGCGCGCCCCGCACCCTCGTGGCTCCACCTACCTACTTCTTTCGCCTATATATACTCATGCATGATTTGATATCTTTACAAGTCTCTTTGAATTATCAGTTTAGTTTGGCCTACTAGATTGATCTTTCTTGCAATGGGAGAAGTGCTTAGCTTTGGGTTCAATCTTGCGGTGTCCTTTCCAAGTGACAGCAGGGGCAGCAAGGCACGTATTGTATTGTTTCCATCGAGGATAAAAAGATGGGGTTTATATCATATTGCTTGAGTTTATCCCTCTACATCATGTCATCTTGCCTAATGCGTTACTCTGTTCTTATGAACTTAATACTCTAGATGCATGCTGGATAGCGGTCGATGTGTGGAGTAATAGTAGTAGATGCAGAATCATTTCGGTCTACTTGTCATGGACGTGATGCCTATATACATGATCATGCCTAGATATTCTCATAACTATGCGCTTTTCTATCAATTGCTCGACAGTAATTTGTTCACCCACCGTAGATTATGCTATCTTGAGAGAAGCCACTAGTGAAACCTATGGCCCCCGGGTCTATCTTCCATCATATTATTTTCCTATCAATTTGCTATTTTTTACCGCCGTTTATTTTGCAATCTTTACTTTCCAATCTATACAACAAAAATACCAAAAATATTTATCTTATTATCTCTATCAGATCTCACTTTTGCAAGTGGCCGTGAAGGGATTGACAACCCCTTTATCGCGTTGGTTGCAAGGTTCTTGATTGTTTATGCAGGTACTAGGAATTTGAGTGTAGTCTCCTACTGGATTGATACCTTGGTTCTCAAAAACTGAGGGAAATACTTACGCTACTTTGTTGCATCACCCTTTCCTTTTCAAGGGAAAACCAACACATGCTCAAGAGGTAGCAAGAAGGATTTCTGGTGCCGTTGCCGGGGAGATCTACGCACAAGTCAAGACATACCAAGTACCCATCACAAACTCTTCTCCCTCGCATTGCATTTTTTGCCATTTGCCTATCGTTTTCCTCTCCCCCACTTCACCCTTGCCGTTTGATTCACCCTTTTTCCGTTCGTCTCCTTCCGCTTGCTTCTTATTTGCTTGTGTGTTGGATTGATTGTTTGTCATGATGGCTCAAGACAATACTAAATTGTGTGACTTTTCCAATACCAACAACAATGATTTTATTATCACTCCGATTGCTCCTATTACCGATGCTGAATCTTGTGAAATTAATGCTGCTTTGTTGAATCTTGTCATGAAAGATCAATTTTCTGGCCTTCCTAGTGAAGATGCCGCTACCCATCTAAACAACTTTATTGATTTGTGCAATATGCAAAAGAAGAAAGATGTGGACAATGATATTGTTAAATTGAAGCTATTTCCGTCTTCGCTTAGAGATCGTGCTAAAACTTGGTTTTCTTCTTTGCCTAGAAATAGTATTGATTCATGGAATAAGTGCAAAGATGCTTTTATCTCTAAGTATTTTCCTCCCGCTAAGATCATCTCTCTTAGAAACGATATTATGAATTTTAAGCAACTTGATCATGAGCATGTTGCACAATCTTGGGAGAGAATGAAATTAATGATACGAAATTGCCCTACACATGGTTTGAATTTATGGATGATTATACAATTTTTTATGCCGGATTGAATATTGCTTCTAGAAATCTTTTAGATTCGGCCGTGGGAGGCACTTTTATGGAAATCACTTTAGGAGAAGCTACTAAACTCCTAGACAATATTATGGTTATTTATTCTCAATGGCACACCGAAAGATCTACTAGTAAAAAGGTTCATGCGATAGAAGAGATTAATGTTTTGAGTGGAAAGATGGATGAACTTATGAAATTATTTGCTAATAAGAGTGTTTCTTCTGATCCTAATGATATGCCTTTGTCTACTTTGATTGAGAATAATAATGAATCTATGGATGTGAATTTTGTTGGTAGGAACAATTTTGGTAACAACGTGTATAGAGGAAACTTTAATTCTATGTCGTTCCCTAGTAATTCCTCTAAAAATTATGATAATTCCTATAGCAACTCTTATGAAAATTTTAATAAGATGCCCTTTGATTTTGAGACTATGTTAAAGAATTTATGATTTCACAAAAGAATTTCAATGCCTTGATTGAAGAAAAATTGACTAAGATTGATGAGTTGGCTAGGAACATGGATAGAATTTCTCTTGATGTTGATTCTTTGGAACTCAGATCTATTCCACCTAAGCATGATATCAATGAGTCTCTCAAAGCCATGAGAATTTCCATTGATGAACGCAAATAAAGAACCGCTAGGATGCGTGCTAAAAAGATTACTTTGTGAAAGCGTGTTCTTCTAGTTTTCATGATAATAATGATGAAGATGTAAAAGTAATTGATGTGTCCCCTATTAAATCTTTGTTTTCCAATATGAATCTTGATAAATATGGGATTGGAGATGAGTCAACTTTAGTTAGAAGGCGTCCCAATGATTCAGAGTTTTTAGATCTTGATGCAAAAATTGGTAAAAGTGGGATTGAAGAGGTCAAAACTTTACATAGCAATGAACCCGCTATTTTGGTTTCAAGGAATTTAATTATGATAATTGTTCTTTGATAGATTTTATTTCCTTGTTGCAATCAATATTAAATTCTCCTCATGCTTATGATCAAAATAAATCTTTTACTAAACATATCGTTGATGCCTTAATGCAATCCTATGAAGAAAAACTTGAATTAGAAGTTTCTATCCCTAGAAAACTTTATGATGAGTGGGAACCTACTATTAAAATTAAAATTAAAGATCGTGAATGCCATGCTTTGTGTGATTTGGGTGCTAGTGTTTCCACGATTCCAAAAACTTTGTGTGATGTGTTAGGTTTCCGTGAATTTGATGATTGTTCTTTAAATTTGCATCTTGCGGATTCCACCATTAAGAAACCTATGGGAAGGATTAATGATGTTCTTCTTGTTGTAAATTGGAATTATGTGCCCGTAGATTTCATTGTTCTTGATATAGATTGCAATCCTACATGTCCTATTATTCTTGGTAGACCTTTCCTTAGAACGATTGGTGCAATTATTGATATGAAAGAAGGAAATAATAGATTCCAATTTCCATTAAGGAAAGGTATGGAACACTTTCCTAGGAAGAAAATTAAATTATCTTATGAATCTATTATGAGAGCCACTTATGGATTTCATACCAAAGATGGTAATACCTAGATCTATTCTTGCTTTTATGCCTAGCCAGGGGCGTTAAATGATAGCGCTTGTTGGGAGGCAACCCAATTTTATTTTTGTTTCTTGCTTTTTATTTCTGTTTAGTAATAAATAATTCATCTAGCTTCTATTAAGATGTGGTTTTATGTTTTTAATTAGTGTTTGTGCCAAGTAGAACCAATAGGATCTTCTTGGGTGATAGTTGTTTGATCTTGCCGAAAAAGACAGAAACTTTGCGCTCACGAAAATAATTGTTAAAATTAACCAGAACGTGATAAATTGCTAATTAGTTTTGCAGTAGATCAATATACAAATTGTCCAGGTTGTCCTAGTGTTTCAGAAATTTTGGAGTTCCAGAAGTAGCCGAACAAATGAGATTGCTACATACTGTTCTGTTTTTGACAGATTCTGTTTTTCGTGTGTTGTTTGCTTATTTTAATGAATCTATGGCTAGTATCAGGGGGTATGAACCATAGAGAAGTTGGAATACAGTAGGTTTAACACCAATATAAATAAAGAATGAGTTCATTACAGTAACTTAAGGGTGTTGTTTGTTTTCTTATACTAACGGAGCTCCTGAGATTTTCTGTTGAGTTTTGTGTTGTGAAGTTTTCAAGTTTTTGGATAAAGATTTGATGGATTTTGGAATAAGGAGTGGCAAGAGCCTAAGCTTGGGGATGCCCAAGGCACCCCAAGTTAAAATTCAAGGACAACCAAAAGCCTAAGCTTGGGATGCCCCGGAAGGCATCCCCTCTTTCGTCTTCGTCCATCGGTAACTTTACTTGAGGCTATATTTTTATTCACCACATGATATGTGTTTTGCTTGGAGCGTCTTGTATGATTTGAGTCTTTGATTTTTAGTTTACCACAATCATCCTTGCTGTACACACCTTTGGGAGAGACACACATGAATCGGAATTTATTAGAATACTCTATGTGCTTCACTTATATCTTTTGAGCTAGATAATTTTGCTCTAGTGCTTCACTTATATCTTTTAGAGCACGGTGGTGGTTTTATTTTATAGAAACTATTGATCTTTCATGCTTCACTTATATTATTTTGAGAGTCCTTTAGAACAACATGGTAATTTGCTTTGGGTATAAAATTAGTCCTAATATGATAGACATCCAAGATGGGTATAATCAAAACTTTCATATAGAGTGCATTGAATACTAAGAGAAGTTTGATACTTGATGATTGTTTTGAAATATGAAGATGGTAATATTAAAGTCATGCTAGTTGAGTAGTTGTGAATTTGAGAAATAATTGTGTTGAAGTTTGCAAGTCCCGTAGCATGCACGTATGGTAACCGTTGTGTGACCAATTTGAAACATGAGGTGTTCTTTGATTGTCATCCTTATGAGTGGCGGTCGGGGACGAGCGATGGTCTTTTCCTACCAATCTATCCCCCTAGGAGCATGCGCGTAATGCTTGGTTTTTGATGACTTGTAGATTTTTGCAATAAGTATGTGAGTTCTTTATGACTAATGTTGAGTCCATGGATTATACGCACTCTCACCTTTCCATCATTGCTAGCCTCTTCGGTACCGTGCATTGCCCTTTCTCAGCTTGAGAGTTGGTGCAAACTTCGCCGGTGCATCGAACCCCCATGATATGATATGCTCTATCACACATAAACCTCCCTATATCTTCCTCAAAACAGCCACCATACCTACCTATTATGGCATTTCCATAGCCATTCCAAGATATATTGCCATGCAACTTTCCACCGTTTCATTTATTATGACACGCTTCATCATTGTCATATTGCTTTGCATGATCATGTAGTTGACATCGTATTTGTGGCAAAGCCACCGTGCATGATTCATACATGTCACTCTTGATTCATTACCCATCCCGGTACACCGCCGGAGGCACTCATATAGAGTCATATTTTGTTCTATTATCGAGTTGTAATCATTGAGTTGTAAATAAATAGAAGTGTGATTAGCATCATTAATAGAGCATTGTCCCAAATAAAAAAAGAGAAAGGCCAAAAAAAGGAAAGGCCCAAAAAAAGAAATAAAAGGGACAATGCTACTATCCTTTTTTCCACACTTGTGCTTCAAAGTAGCACCATGATCTTTATGATAGAGAGTCTCTTATTTTGTCACTTTCATATATACTAGTGGGAATTTTTCATTATAGAACTTGGCTTGTATATTCCAACAATGGGCTTCCTCAAATGCCCTAGGTCTTCGTGAGCAAGCAAGTTGGATACACACCCACTTAGTTTCTTTTGTTGAGGTTTCATACATTTATAGCTCTAGTGCATCCGTTGCATGGCAATCCCTACTCCTTGCATTGACATCAATTGATGGGCATCTCCCTAGCCCGTTGGTTAGCCGCGTCAATGTGAGACTTTCTCCTTTTTTGTCTTCTCCACACAACCCCCATCATTATATTCTATTCCACCCATAGTGCTATGTCCATGGCTCACGCTCATGTATTGCGTGAAAGTTGAAAAAAGTTTGAGATTACTAAAGTATGAAACAATTGCTTGGCTTGTCATTGGGGTTGTGCATGATGAGAGCATTTTTGTGTGACGAAAATGAAGCATAGCCAAACTATATGATTTTGTAGGGATAAGCTTTCTTTGGCCATGTTATTTCGAGAAGACATAATTGCTTAGTTAGTATGCTTGAAGTATTATTTTTTTATGTCAATATTAAAACTTTATCTTGAATCTTTCGGATCTGAACATTCATGCCACAATAAAGAGAATTACTTTGAAAATTATGTTAGGTAGAATTCCACATCAAAAATTCTGTTTTTATCATTTACCTACTCGAGGACGACCAGGAATTAAGCTTGGGGATGCTTGATACGTCTCCAACGTATCTATAATTTTTTATTGTTCCATGCTATTATATTATCTGTTTTGGATGTTTAATGGGCTTTATTATGCACTTTTATATTATTTTTGGGCTAACCTATTAACCGAAGGCCTAGTGAAAATTGCTGTTCTTTTGCCTATTTCATTGTTTCACAGAAAAGGAATATCAAACGGAATCCAAACGGAATGAAACCTTCGCGAGGATCGTTTTTGGAACAAATGCAATCCAGGAGACTTGGAGTGGACGTCAAGGAAGCAACGATGCGGCCACGAGGTAGGAGGGCGCGCCCAGGGGGGTAGGCGTGCCCCCCACCCTCATGGGCCCCTCGTGGCTCCACCGACCTACTTCTTTCGCCTATATATACTCATATACCCTGAAAACATCCAGGAGCACTACGAAACCCTATTTCCACTGCCGCAACCTTCTGTACCGGTGAGATCCCATCTTGGGGCCTTTTCCGGCGCTCCGCCGGAGGGGGAATCGATCACGGAGGGCTTCTACATCAACACCATAGCCTCTCCGATGATGTGTGAGTAGTTTACTACAGACCTTCGGGTCCATAGTTATTAGCTAGATGGCTTCTTCTCTCTGTTTGGATCTCAATACAAAGTTCTCCTCGATCTTCTTGCAGATCTATTCGATGTAATTCTTTTTGCGGTGTGTTTGTCGAGATCCAATGAATTGTGGGTTTATGATCAAGATAATCTATGAACAATATTTGATTCTTTTCTGAATTCTTATATGCATGATTTAATATCTTTGCAAGTCTCTTCGAACTATCAGTTTGGATTGGCCTACTAGATTGATCTTTATTGCAATGGGAGAAGTGCTTAGCTTTGGGTTCAATCTTGTGGTGTCCTTTCCCAGTGATAGCAGGGGCAGCAAGGCACGTATTGTATTGTTTGCATCGAGGATAAAAAGATGGGGTTTATATCATATTGCTCGAGTTTATCCCTCTACATCATGTCATCTTGCCTAATGCATTACTCTGTTCTTATGAACTTAATACTCTAGATGCATGCTGGATAGCGGTTGATGTGTGAAGTAATAGTAGTAGATGCAGAATCGTTTCGGTCTACTTGTCACGGACGTGATGCCTATATACATGATCATGCCTAGATATTCTCATAACTATACGCTTTTCTATCAATTGCTCGACAGTAATTTGTTCACCCACCGTAGATTATGCTATCTTGAGAGAAGCCACTAGTGAAACCTATGGCCCCCGGGTCTATCTTCCAGCATATTATTTTCCTATCAATTTGCTATTTTTTATCGCCGTTTATTTTGCAATCTTTACTTTCCAATCTATACAACAAAAATACCAAAAATAATTATCTTATTATCTCTATCAGATCTCACTTTTGCAAGTGGCCGTGAAGGGACTGACAACCCCTTTATCGCGTTGGTGGCAAGGTTCTTGATTGTTTGTGCAGGTACTAGGGATTTGAGTGTAGTCTCCTACTGGATTGATACCTTGGTTCTCAAAAACTGAGGGAAATACTTACGCTACTTTGCTGCATCATCATTTCCTCTTTAAGGAAAAACCAACGCATGCTCAAGAGGTAGCAGCCACCCATTTTCTGCATCACGATACATGTAGGCATTTTTGTCCTTTTTTTACCCTGGTCGGCGGGCACACCTAGGGTGAGGAACCCGAAGGAGAGGGGGTCGACGGGAGGCAGTAGGAGAACTGGCTCCCATATGTCGCCGCCTTGTGAGACACGAACGACTGCACACCACTGCCGATCTTGACGAGGCCATTGAGCCTGGGGTTGAAGGCATCTGTGTGGCTATAGATGAATTGGAAGCCTTTCATAGCTTTCGAGCCGGTCAGCGCGAGGGTGTGAGAGGCGTACCTTCCCAGGGTATAGGAGCTTTCCAGGTAGCTAATCACGTACTGGCACTGGTCATGAGAACAACCTTTCCATTACCGGCCAAGCCGTGGGACACCACAAAGGTACAAAAGAAGGGCACGTGGAGCTTGATGCCGTAGACTCGAACAGTGTGCGAACACGGGTGTTGCAGCGTACCAGGAGACGTGTTTTCCGGTGTCGATGCCGATGGTTTGGCCAAATGCCGGCAACCCAATCCCAATTGTGACGACGTACTCTATCGAGCCCAGCGCGTCTCCCAGGAGGGGCAACATGCTCACGTCAGACTGGTGCAACCCGTATCCACCGGCGGCCTGTTGGACGTAGCTTGCTCGGGCAACGTCGTGGTGCAGACGCTTCGAGAAGCTGCGCTCCTTGGAGAGCACCGGCGTGCAGGGTTCGTGTCGGTGGCTTGACGACACTATGCTCTAGCCAGTGAGAATGATTTTAACAGAGTAACATATAATGTACTCAACTATAAATAACTATTGAATAAATACAATGTGGTCAAGTGCGCCGGGGGTGGGGGAGGGGCATATGCCCTCTGTCCATGTTGATTTTATATTCCTCAAAGCTTTTTAATAATTTATTTAAGCATATAGATATATTGGATCCTTATTTAATATGGGCCCGAGGTCGCCACATCTTTTGGACTAAAGAAAACGGTAAAAGATCCCCCTTCCTGTTTCATTACTCAAAACCAAAGATTGAGAGAGACAGAAGAGAGTGGACGGAACTTGGCCAAGGTAGAGGATAATCATTGCAAAAGTGCATTTCTCCATTTCAGTCCAAAGTCTAGACGATGGGGACATCTACTCTTTTCTAGGACCCGGTAAATTCCGAATGTTCGAATTTTAAGCACGACAACCTAATCGTTTTTATGGCAACTTTTGTTGACATGAGGTGGTAAGTTTAGTTGGTGAACATGGTATTTTTCCCAGTTTGTTCTTTGTCAGAAAATGCCATGTTTGCCGACTAAACTTGCCACTTCGCATTAACTAAAGTAGCCATGAAATACGTTCGGCTTGCCATGCTTAAAATCCAAACGTTCGTGATTTATCATTTTCGCTTTTTTATGGGTCAGTCTAGAGCGAGGAAGAAGTTGCTTAGACGCACATATTTACCACGTCCAAGTCGATTAGTATCACGGCACCAAGTTCTTTTGCTAGGACAAACGAAACTAGATCTTTTTGTATGCACGTATTAATTAATAAGAGGACTAAAGCAACTATTCCACTAGCTAGAGCATGATGGCATGGCACCTTGCTGCAAACATTTAGTTTTTTCTAGACTCTGGTGGAAAGTACGCCATGGTATGGACTGGGAAGATTGATAGTTTGTTATATATAGACTGGTTTATCTAGAAGTCCCTCTTCTTTCTAGTTGGAACCTTTGTTCCTTTTTTTGCGGGGGTGGAACCTTTTGTCCTTGCATGCCACATTTGTTGACGTATATTCTTGAGTTTGAGCAAACAGATTCTACCATGTTTCTTCTTTTTACTCCTATACGGCTCCATGTTTGAGGTGTTTGCAAGATGGTTTGACCGATAGATAAAAAATAAACATTTTTTCCTTTTCAACTGATCTGGATGTCCCTGAACTACAGGTTGCTGCCCTTGATCTGAGCCAGAAGCAAAACATTGGTAGAATGATAAAGGCACATTTTCCGCAGTCCCAGGTAATCTTGCTCCTCTAGATGGTCCAATTCTGTAACAACTCATGTTCAGTTACCTTGTGTATGTGTGTATTGGGAACTTTGTTTCATCCTTTGAGTTGACAATTCTTTGCAGTTCATAGTTGTGTTGCTTAAAGAAGGTATATGTTCGACAACACCAATGTGATATTCCGAACGAAATTTGTGGATGGGGTGTCCACCGTGACACGAATAGTCCCTTCAAAACAGAAATGATAGACATGCATTATCCAAGGGTATGCTCGGAACTCAAAATTAGGGAGTGAGTTGCAAAAAAACAGCACATTGACGCCTAAGTCTGCAGAAAATACCGGTTTACGAATTAGGGACAAAAACAACTGATTCTCAGCCTAATCTTTTGCAAAAAACACCGATGGATGGCTTAGGCCATTTTAACTGCAATTATGACACGTTGGTCCCACATTTGATAATATGGAGTAACAGTGACATTAGACTGATCCTTTTTCAAAAAACACCTCTCCTCCCGTGGCTCGACCATAGGCTGAGGACGACGGAAGTCATCATTTGGTAATATCCTGGTCTGGCATAATGTATGCACTCTATATTGGTAACCTTTTTGTTTCTATCTAGGGTCTACTTGTATGTGAGTTCAAAACTTCTGTTATTCCGTAAGTCCTTTTGCTAGCTGTTCTCTATAAGGATGCGGGCACCTCTAGTCACGCAGTTCTCTTGACTGCTATCCGAGGCCGAGGTAGAAAGGCCACTATAAGAACATTCAATCTCCTGGAGACCTGCTTGCTAGTCATGGGTTCGACGTAAAAAATATGTTTATGAGGATTAAGAGCTCACCAAGCCATGACAACAACACCCTTTCCGTTCAATCATTTGTTACAAATTGTATGAAACCTGAACTAGAATTCTAAGAAGCCCAATATGCTCCAGCCTCCAGCACGATTTGGTGCCCATTGCCCTGTTGCCTCCTGCACGACTGATCCATTAAAATCTGCATGATATGTGGTGTGGTGAGCACATGAATTGAATGCCCAGATCATATAATGCACGTAATTGCTCTCTAGAAGTTTCAGGTTTTAACGTGTCCCAATTCTTGCTCTGGTCTGCTGCGCCTTCTTTTGACAATGCATTTAGACTTTGTACAATGGTCCATCTGAGCTGAGGTATAAGAGTAAACCAAGCCCCTCTAGTTAATTGTTTTTGAATCCCTGCCCACTGCCAAGCACTATTTGCTTTAGTGCGATCATGTTGTACAAAACTTTGCTGCAGTCTTGTAGTAGCCCATGTTTGGTGTCTCCAGACTGCAAGATGTCCAAATTAAGTGAGTTGGTTGAACAACAAAGGTGACTCTATCTGGTCCAAGTCGAGGGTTCTTGGTTGCTAGATTGGAAGCTAATCTATATCTCCAAACAGAGGGCTATTTCTTCAGGAAGATGGTATGAGGGATATGAGGGTGTGGCACAATACCTTTGAAATATCTATTGCTTAAGTCAAAACTCTTTTTGTAGGAAATCATTTTTATTACACTCTAGATTTGTAGTTTTTTCTGCCGGTAGTCCAAACTTGTAATAATAATGCCTCTTGAGTGTCATCGGGGTTATGCACCAGAGCAAATTTCATTTACGCTGTATTGAACAAGGGGTTGTAAGATCAATGTACAGAGTTAAGAATAATACATTTAGATCAAAATAAAACCTACTACATTTTGACTTTGTTTAAAAATTTTGTTAAGTATTTTCATGGGGTTCTCTTCTCTCTCTTACTCAGTTTGTTCTATTCTATTTAGTATAGTATTTAAGGGATACTTCTCAACATATATTATATCAATTTAAGGTATACTCCTATAATTTTAGCAGATTATCATATATATCTTTCTTTTGAGGTTTGCACGCCGTTGCGTTGCACGATTAGCATAGTACTAGGCAGGCAAAGGAGCAATAAGAGCAACTCTAGCAGACCCCGTATAATGTCGACCCGCATAACGCGTTTAAAGTCTGAGGAAGATCTCTTTTGCGGGGCGAAATCGTGCGCTGCAGAATACACCCCGTATATGAAACTGTATAATTTAAAAAAGCTTTCGCGGGAGAAATTGTAACCACATTGATCATTCATAGTTCATCACAACATACTACATAGATCATACATACTACATATATATTACATTCTACTACTAGAGGGGGGGGGGGGCTGCGGGCTCGCAGCGGCTACCAAAATGGACGAGCTCGTGGCAGCGAGGCCGGCACGGTGGAGGAGCTCAGTCGTCGGTCAGTCCTCCTCGTCGGAGCTGACGAGGTTGATGTACATCTTCTTCTGCTCCTCGCGGATGCGCCGCCACTCATCGTCCTTGTCCTTCGCGGCGAGGTTGACCGCGGCGCCCGCTTGAAAAGGAGACCTTCGATCTCCTCGTCGCGGCGGCGGTGCTCCTCTTCCTCTCGCAAGCTCTGTGCGGCAATCGCCGCCGCGACCGCCTCGACATCATCGCCGACGTAATCTTCGGGACCGATGACGCCTCGATGCGGGATCTCCTCTGGCTCCCGCTTGACGGCGACGAGCTCGCCCTCCTCCGGCTCCTGCTTGACGGCAACAAGCTCCGCCCACTCCTTCACGGGGAGAAGCGCCGCGCCGGAAGGGCCCCTCATGCCGAAGGTGAGCCACGCAGCAGAGGAAGAGACCGCGGCAGAGGAAGATCCCGCGGCCGAGGAGGGCGTCCGCCCGTGCCGGCGGTTGTACTCCTCCGTCTCACGACGGAGGAGCGACGCCGGCGGCTGGAGGCCTTGGTTGGTGTACCTCTTGGCCGCGCGCTTCCTTGCGCTCGCGCCGTCCGCGCGGACACACCGCTAGCGCTCGGGGTCGTCGCCCCCTGCCGGAGTTGCGGCCGGAGCTCCACATAGTGTCCCAGATGGCGGCTGGAGGCGGAACTGGGCTCACCGGCGGCGAGAAATGCGACGGAGGGAGTGGGGAATCACGGCGGCGGGCGGCGGCGGGGGGATAGGGTTTCGACCCGTATCTGCCCCGCAAACCCGTAGCTATACGGCTTTGGGGGTAAGGTTTGCGGGCCGCGGTAAAAAAATTTACGGGCCGGATGAGTATACGGGCTCTGTTCTGGCCAGAATATTAAGCCGAGACCGTATGCTCGTCGGAATTATGCGGGTCCGCGTGTTATACGGGGTCCGTTAGAGACGCTCTAAGTTGATCATCAAGCCCGCAAAAAAAAGATAAGCACCAAACTATGCCAAAAAAGGTTGATCATCAAACCGAGAAGTGGGCCCAGACCAGCAAAGCCTTGGAGAGAAAAGCCTTGGAGGAAGGCCGAGCTTGGCGGAGACGGTGCTTTAGACCCTTTCGCGAGAGAGTAGTCTTAGTAGCTAGGGCGTAGGTTATGGGTGGGTTCGCCCTACAACTTGTTCGCATCTCGTATGGGTTCTTGTACATAATTCTCTGCCTTCTATAAAAATACGGTATTACCATTGGCATACTCTTAAAAAAAAGCATGTACGCTTTGTGTGTAGAATCAGACGGAGAAGGGCTAGTAGCCCCTGAAAAAGGCGGAGAAGGGCTAGTCTGGCGGGGGCACAGCAGTGCCACCGGTTTTGCCCGCAAACTGGGAGGGCCGCTCAAAACCCAATCTTCCCGTCGACCGATGCGCCGACGACCACGAGTGAAACCGGCGGCTCTTGTGATCTGATCAGCACCATTGTGCCCAACTTTAGATCGATCGAGATCTCCTTTTCCTTGTGAGCTAGCTTTGGCGCGTAAAAAAGGACGAGGGAGGAACGGAGGATACCTCCAACAAACACCATCAAATCCTGTGGTTTGTGGAGTCCCGACCATAGTTTTGGATAACCTGCCTGCCCTGTCGCTCCCGGAAAGAAATCGTGCGGTGGCCTCCCCTCCCTTCCCTCCCCGCCCACCAACTCAGTTCACCACTCCACCAAGTCCAAACGAGTGAGCAGAGTACCTTTTTTGTCGCTATAAATACACGGCTCAACGCGTCGTCCTGGAAGCATCAAGCAACAGCCAGCCAGCAAGCCAGCCCATCTCGTCTCACTTGATCATCCTACTCTTTGCACTCAGCCGTTTCGGCACAAGATCACGGCGAAGATGCCCTCGACGGCCGCCGTCACCCGCGGACACCTCGAGAACAAGCTCGCCCTCGCCAAACGCTGCTCCAAAGGTAGGTAGCAAGCAGGGTCCACTTCTTCAGATTTCAGTTCAGCTAGGTTGTGTACTGATAGTCTGACACTTCTTTTCTTAATCTTCCCCAACGGTGAGCTCCTCCGCCCGGGATTTGTTGATTTTCATGCACGTTGGTCTGGTTTTCGTAACTGAACTGTTAATCCTGCAGCTGGCGAGCGTGAGGATGCTGCCGTGGGCCAAGGCGAACCTGAACCCCACCGGCTAGGCCCTCATCATCTGCACCGTCGCCGGGATGGCGTACTTCGTCGCCGTCGACAAGACGATCCTCTCGCTGGCGAGGAGGCACTCGTACGAGAGCGCCCCCGACCACCTCAAGGACACCTCCTTCCGTAACTACTCCATCCGGTCCTATTTTGTTTGCGTCTAAGAAAAAATAGTTTTTCCCTCAATGCTCTGCGCATTGGCATATTTTCGCGGCACTTTTCTAGTATGCCCCTCATCGCATTAACTCCAATCTCTCTCTCCCATTTCTTTCGCATCTTCCCAAGGCAGCACCGAAGTAGCCGAGAGAGCGAGCAAGAGACGCGTATGCAAAAGGATGGAGAAAGAGAGCAGTACATGCACGAGAATTTAGGCATCCGGCAAGCGCACAGTAACCAACCCAACTTATCTGTGCAACAAATCAGGGGCAAACTAGTCCGATTTTAAGCAATCCATCATCTCCTTGGTATCCGGGCTGCACCTAATACGCAAACTAAAAAAGGACTGGAGGGAGTACTTATGTTCAGTTACCCCGTGTATGTGTTGGGAACTCTACTTTTTGTCTTCTCAGTTGACAATTCAAAGTTGGTCTTTGCAGTTCATAGTAGTTTCGCTAAAAAAGGTATGTTCAACAACGCCAACGTGATATCCCGATTCCCGAACAAAATTTATTGTGGGGTCCACTGTGACACGTACCTATTTCTTCAAACCAAATTTTATTATCATGATTCTAAAAACTGTTCTCTGGTTTCAAATTATTGAGTGCAACACTCGTAAGCCTGCTAAATAATACATTTTTTTATTAAATTACAGAAATATTACGCTGAAAAAAGATTTTTCAAAAATAATACACCGTCGGCCCGCTGCAGGCCGACTGAGCCCAGTCGTCAGCCCACAGCAGGCCGACTGGTGGCCCATCAGCTTGCTGCTGGCCGATTGGGCTGTCGGCCACCAGATCAAGCCCAGTCGGCCTGCAGTTGGCCGACAGGGTCCAGTCGGCCTGCAGTTGGCCGATAGGCCTGCAGTGGGCCGACTAGGCTCAGTTGGCCTGATGTGGGCCGACTGGTGCATGACATCATTTTTTTTCCGAATGATCGCTGGTTTTTTTTGTAAAACTTTGACGTATTCCGCACAACCCTTTCCCGCCACCCATTCCCGCCACCCGTTTCCCGCCACCCGTTTTCCGCCACCTTTTTTCCCGCCACCCGTTTCCCGCCACCCGTTTCCCGCCACCCGTTTCGCGCCATACCGCAGTCGTTCTTTCCCGCCATTTTCTCCTGTCTACCTATAAAAACCCCTTCAGACGGAGGTGGATAAGCATTGCAGTGTAGTGTAGTTGAGATGTCCCATTATCCTTTCGATCGTAGTTTTCACCCTGGGATGAGCAGGACTCTTCTGAGGCTAGCTACCGATTTCAGGATGGATAATAGGATAGTTCCATGGGACGAACTCACCAGTAGCGACACCATAATGAATGAGTTGGCTCACCAATTACGTAGGTCTGGGTGGCCTGAAAGGACCTATGAGGAGGTACGTAAAGAACTTCTTAGGTTGCATGACAGGTGGAAGAAGGTAGTGGTGCCGAAGAGTGAAACTTTCAGAACGATTGCAGCAAATAATCCATGTTTATGGACTGAGGAGAGCGAGGACGAAGATGATATCTTCATGCCGCCGCTTCCGGGTTCTGCATCGTCGAAGGGCAAGAGTTCTTCATCATCGAAGGGCAAGGTTTCTGCATCGTCGAAGGGCAAGAGTTCTTCATCGTCGAAGGGCAAGAGTTCTGCATCGATCGAGGATGACGATGATGACTTCATGTAGTTTTTATGCTGTATGTTGTGAGTTCAGTTACGTGCCATTTAATTTAGATGTAGTTCTATCTAGTTGTTTGTAATGTCTCGTTGTATGAATATTATGTTCTATCTAAATATGATCTTGTAGTTCCGATAACAGAGTACTAAAATAGAGTAGGCATATGTCTCGTACATAAGTACATAGTCATTTTTCTCATACATAGAATAGACATAAGTCTCACACAGAAATAAATGGTAATGTCTCTACTGATAGATAGGAGCGTCAATGACGACGTCTGGCCTGGTGGGGAGGCGGATCTCGAATGACAAATTCATCACATATAACTCGATTCCTGTAGCAATGCAACTCAACAACCCTTTTCCATTTCCATTCGCTCAGCATTTCTTGAATCTTGCCATCATCAGTTATATCAATCAATTTTCTTTCCCCCAGGGCCATCTGACTGCTTCCTGCTGACGTAGTACACAAAATCGTCTTCCTTCAACCCTTGCTTCAACATGAATTTAGTCTTCAACCAATCAAAAGTGAGGTCCACTTCACTAACTTGCACAACACTTGGAGAAAAGCCTTGGACATGAACAATAGGGCTAAGCACCCACTGAGTACCCTTAGCCATCTGCAACACACAAATTCCATTGAGTACCTAACCTACCCCTTAATATCCCCACTAACAAATATTAGACATGTCTATATATTACGAAGCTATATATTACAGAATATTAACGGAGCAACTAATACAATTCACCCACCTACAAGTATATTACGAATATTTGCCATAGCAACTACAAATATTGACAGATTAATATATTTGACTGGACTGCCTATATTACGGACCTTTTTTCTGGACTACTACATATACTGACACTCCTAAATACTTGACATCCACATATAGGACGGATTATTACCGGAGCAACTACACATTTTTACACAACTAATTAGTTGACATCTAAATATATTAACAAATACTACCGGAGCACCTACGAAAAATAAAATGTGGGCTGAAATATACCCTTGAAGCGTGCGTGCGAACGAAAAACGACGAACGGCGGCCACCAAACTGCCGGTGCTCCGGCTCCAACGAAGAACGACGAACAACAGCTTCACCTCCACCACACTGCCCCAACTTCACCACCACCACACTGCAATGCTTATCCAGCTCCGTCTGAAGGGGGTTTTATAGGTAGAGAGGAGAAAATGGCGGGAAATAACGACTGCGGTATGGCAGGAAAAGGTTGGCGGGAAATGGGAGGAGGGAAACGGGTGGCGGGAAACGGGTGGCGGGACACGGGGCGGGAAATGGGAGGAGGGAAACGGGTGGCGGGAAAAAGTTGGCGCGAACATATGGTGGGAAAGGGTTCTTCATCATCGAAGGGCAGGGTTTCTGCATCGATTGAGGATGACGATGATGACTTCATGTAGTTTTTATGTTGTATGTTGTGAGTTCAGTTACGTACCATTTAATTTAGATGTAGTTCTATCTAATTGTTTGTAATGTCTCGTTGTATGAATATTATGTTCTATCTAAATATGATCTTGTAGTTCCGATAACAGAGTACTAAAATAGAGTAGGCATATGTCTCGTACATAAGTACATAGTCATTTTTCTCATACATAGAATAGACATAAGTCTCACACAGAAATAGATGGTAATGTCTCTACTGATAGATAGAAGCGTCAGTGACGACGTCTGGCCTGGCGGGGAGGCGGATCTAGAATCGGGGACCATCCCAACCTGTCGGGTGCCCTAACGTGACGAGGAGGAATCTCAGACTCTCCCTAGTCATGCTGTGTATCCTGTGTCGGGCCTGGTGGAGGAGTCGAAAACATGTTCATCCACTGGGTGTGCTGCGATATCTGAGCCTGTATGTTGTCCTCGGGATGTTGATCACTCCCCCACGTATCATGTGATGCCGACATAGATGCCTGATATCCATAGGCTCCTACGCGATGGAACGTTTCATCATGAAGAATGAGGTCGCGTCAATTAATATTGAAAACAATAAATATGAAGACACATACCTGCTGGGTGTGACGTCTGCTCAGGCTCAAACACGAAACTGGATGAGGGACCGTGCTGCTGTGGCTGTGGAGATAACACGAAGCTCGACGAGGGACCGTGTTGCTGTGGCTGTGGAGAAAACACGAAGCTTGACGTGGGACCATAGTGCTGCGGGTGCCACGTAGAACTGCCAGGTTGGTCAGGACGGGGTGGCCTGGTTGTCGGCTGATGTGCTAGACGTGGACGTGGTTGATGTCGGTGCATGTAGTGACGCGGCTGCTCCTGCTGGTGCTAAACAACATCGGTTCTCCGGGTGCACGTGATAGCCTCGTACACAGTCCGTATCTTATTCTGAATTCTTTCCAAGAAGGGCTGTACCACTGGACGATGATGAAGAAGAGGTCCAGACGATAGTGATCGTCCAAAGGTGGTCACGTCGTCGTAGAGTTCGCGTGTCAAGGTAGCCTGCAAATTTCCATGACGATTAATAATGTCTGTCTCTTGCACGTCAAAGTATGTGACAACATTACGTAAAGAAAATATATCTTACCGCGTACTGCCTAGAGCCCGAAGTATCATAGCTCGGGTACATATCCGACGGAGTAGGATCCGGTATCTCCTCTGGGTGGGAGTACTCAACAATGCGTAACCGTGTTCCGGTCATGTAGCGCCGCAAATAGAGATTGAATTCATCGAGATCGAAATTGTGATTCTCGTGCCATAGATTTGTGTTTGTTGTCTCCCATTCTATAACATACGGCTCTAGTCTAACTAGCCAGTCAGCAGTTGTCCTGTTCATGCCCTTCCTTGTCGTCCTAAAATTGTGGTGTGTGTTCAACAATTACCTAAAGCTTCGAATGGATTCCTGGTCTGATCACTAGCAAAGCGTCTCTGCAGAGAAGAAAAGTTAGTAGCCGCTAGCATCGAACTATCTCTTGTGCAGAAAAAGTTGCATTAAACTACAACACAGTGCATACCTCGCGACGAGTCCAACACAGACCGAAAGTAGGCATGTCGATGCCGTCAACATCAAACATGGCGTCTATAGGCTCATGAACACGTACATCTGGTCGCCCTATAGAGAACCTCTCCCACGACCACAGCTGTAGGAATAGAGGGCATCCAAGAAGGGCTGGCTTTCTCGATGTAAGCTGGCAACCGTTGCACATACCTCGGTATGTAGCCGCTAAGACCGCCGAACCCCAAATCCTCTGTCTGATCTGATCCGCCGTCTGAGCGCTCGCTATCTCGAGTGCCATAGGGATGTAGAGGGCGCTAATAGTGGTGACATGGTTCTCCGTGAACATCACCTTGCCGAAAAGCCACAGTAAGTAGGCCTCCAGGCTCCGAGTGATCTGTTCCGCAGTCAACGGCGCCCGGAAGTTCTGGATATGCATTAAGCGAAGAGAAAGTTTTAGTAAGCCGCAATTATTTTCTGTAAAACTTTATGCACGATAACTTGAAGATAATAGGTAGGGGAAATTACCCAGAAATTTAGCAACCACTCATACTTAGGTCCGTGATGCTCCCATACCGGATCCGGAGCATCCGAAAAAACACCATGAAAACTTTCTGTAAGAGCTCGCTCCCAACCAGCCGGTGCGTCCAACGGTCCTACGGCATGACCTGCCAACGGTAGTCCGAGCAAAAGTGACACATCCTCCAGAGTAGGAGCCATCTCTCCCCATCTGAAGTGAAACGTGCGGGTCTCTGGCCTCCAACGGTCCACTAAGCAGCTCAGCAAAGACCCATCGATGGCGAGGCGTTTCTCACCCGGGATAGACTCAACCAGACGCGCGAAAGGTAAAAGGCCGGCCCATTTCAACCTTCATCAGAGAACTTTTCAGTTAGTGTCTCCCATTTCAACCATTAATATGCATGTCAGTGTGCAAATTAATAAAGCACGTACCGCTGAAGCCATCCTGAGTGTATCTTCCAGATTTCCTTAGGAGTGCGAGTGACCAAAGGCTCAAGCTTGTGCTCATACCATATCGCAGCACGATGACCCCTATCAATGTCCCCATTCAGCAACCACAATCCCGACATTCCTGCACATACAAAATTCAGAACATAGTGTCACACTTAATAAAAATTCAGAACATAGTGTCACACTTATTACAAATTCAGAACATAGTGCCACACTTAATAAAAATTCAGAACATAGTGCCACACTTAATAAAAATTCAGAACATAGTGCCACACTTAATAAAAATTCAGAACATAGTGTCACACTTATTACAAATTCAGAACATAGTGCCACACTTAATAAAAATTCAGAACATAGTGCCACACTTAATACAAATTCAGAACATAGTGCCACACTTAATACAAATTCAGAACATAGTGCCACACCACACTTAATACAAATTCAGAACAAACTAGTGCTAGCTTAGCTTCTTCCTCTCGCCCTTACTCCTCTACTGCCTCTACCTCCTCTTCTTCCCCGGTTGCCTCGTCCACGCCCAGTGACGAAAGTGGGACAATTAGTGTCCCTATGGCCAAATTCATTGCATAGAATGCATTGCCTAGTCGGACCTCCTGCTTCAGATTCATCCATATCATTTCGGATGCGCTGACACTGCCGTCTGCCTCTACTTGTACGCATATGCTCTGGGTTTGGAATGTAACGCCTTTCGGCGGGGTTGACGCTGTTGAAATTACCCATTGATCGAAAACCCATCAGCTCACCTGTCCAGGTATTGAGGACAGCCTCTTTCAGAAAATATGGAGACACAAACGATATTGCGTCCATTCCAAGCTGCCCGCAAGCAGCAAGTACATGTGAGCAAGGTAGGTGAAGCAATTTCGGTTTATTGCATGTGCACTCACACGTTGGCCAGGCTTCATTGCCAATTTTCACCTCATGCGTCCTCAACTCATTTGCACATCCGAATTTGTTGTTGGCTAAGCGGACCTCAAACCTTCTTTCTTGATTACCGATGGCGACTACAGTGTGTGACCTAGCTTTTTGCATCTTGTTGTCCATGTACTTCGTGACTCTTTCACAGTACCGTGTATTTGGGTTGTTCAAGATATGCTGCTCTGCTATTTGACGTCTGTCTCTGAAATACTTGACGGTGCCATAGAAAATACCCTCAACGATGGCTGTAAGTGGCAATGCCCGGTTTCCTCTGAGGACAAAGTTGTATGTTTCCGCGAGGTTCGTTGTCATGACACCGTACCTTGCTCCATGTGTGTCATGTAGCAAAGACCACCTCTCCAGAGGCTCATGCTCTATCCACTGCTCGAAGGTTTTAATCGACCTCCCGAGCCTTCTCCTAGTACCAGGTGGGTCAAAGCCTGGCAGGTCACATAGCCCAACAGGCTCCTCCTCCACGGCCGCTGTTCCTGTTGCCAACTGTGCAGCTACTGCTTCAACATGTGCCCTCACCGCTGCATCTCTTGCAGCTTTCCTGTCCCTCACGTGTCTCTGCGTGCACACATTAAGTCTGTCGCGTATCAAATTGTACTTCCATAACTGGTTCTGCTTGCAGAGTTTTTTGAACAGATTCATCAGGTTCTTATTTCTAAACTGCGAGAAGAAATTAGCCCCGAGATGGCGCATGCACCAACGGCTCTGCAAGTCCTGCCATGGAACTTGTTCCTCAGGGCCTGGGTTTGTCAGTGTCCTTATCGCACTGAGTATACCTGCATGCCTGTCATGAAGGATGCACACATTGGGCTTCTCCTTCACAACTGATATTTTCAACTGCCTGAAGAACCATGTCCAACTTTCAATGTTCTCACTCTCCACAAAAGCAAATGCCAGTGGGACGACTTGATTTTGGCCGTCTTGACCTATGGCTGTCAGGATCTGACCCTTGTACTTGCCTGTGAGAAAAGTACCGTCAACACATATCACCGGTCGGCAATGCCTGAAAGCTTCGATGCATACACCGAAAGAGAAGAAGAGACGATGCAACACCCTCACAGTTGGGAACTCTGCCATGAACATGTCTTGGATATCGATATAGGTGCCTGGATTCCGCTGCTGCAGGGTGTGGAGGAGGTGGACAACAGAGTCATATGCATCAAAATAAGAACCAAATCTCCTCTCAAGCGCTGCATGCTTAGCCCTCCAAGCCTTGCCATAAGAAATTCTGTACTTCAACCTGGCGAAGACTTTTGTCTGGACTGCCTTCACTTCCATAGCTTTGCCCTGCACTATCTCATCGTAAAACAATCGAGCAATAAGCGTGGATGAAAGGTTGGCATGATCTTGAGGGATGCAGGGAATAAGACAAGTGTGATTAACTAAGTCACTTATCACCCAACTTGTGCCATACTTAGGGAGAAAGCCGTGCACCCTGGCGGGACAATCTGCGTTCTTGCATACCATTGTCAGGAATTTCTGACTGGACACCTGAGCTGTGAAAACCCTTTGCGTGGACATTGCCCAATTAATTATTGCATCCTTCAGGGCTTGCTTGTTCGGATACATAGCACCCGTCGCAATATTGTTCTGGTGATATTGCCAGGCTGAATCATGTCCATCATTCACGGTCATTGCAGATGATAAGTCATGATTCCACCATGCAGGATTCGGGACCTCCTCTGCATTTTCTTCTTCATCTGACTCGTCAGAATCATCGGCATGACCCCTTTCAACATCGGTGTCTTCTTCTTCCATCTGGTTCTGCATGTGCCCATCTACCTCGTCAGCGTCCACCTCGCCATTGTAATCACCATCGGCATTTCCTCCTTCTACCTGACTACTCTGCCCTGGTTCATAACCATAAGCATTTCCTCCTTCTACCTGACTGCTCTGTCCTTGTTCGTAACCATAAGCATTTCCTCCTTCTACCTGACTGCTCTGTCCTTCGTAGCCACCCTCGCCTTCATGTGCAGTGACCTCCTTCACGACGGGAAGCACTAAAGCAACAGGATTGCATCCCCTTCGTTCACAACCTTGTAACCACCGCACCCAATCGGAGTCTCCCTCTATTGGCCTCAAATAAAAGTAAATTTTTGAACTTGACCGTGTCCACAATGCATGAACACCGACGGTGTGTGTTTCAGTATCAAGACCTAAACTTGCCGCAATCCATTCTTTCAACTGACTAACAGACCATGTTTGTGGTGCGCTCATTGCCACCTCTATGTGAGTAAATTCACTCAGATCTGCTCCCAACTCATTTGTTTGGACAGTACCAGGACCATAGTAAAATCTCAACTTCACTACATCGGACATCTCGACTCACCTATTTTTTTCAACAACGAAATACAAGTATTAGACATGTCTATATATTACCAGGACCATAGTAAATTTCACGATCAATATAATTTAATCTATGTGGACGATTATGATGAGTTGCTTGACTCTTGTTTTAATAATAATATAATAAATAGGCCCATGTTTACTAATAATAAATAGGCCTCAAATAATAATAATAATATAACCGACAAATATGATAATTCAGTTTATTTGAATTATATGGCCCATGTTGATGTATTTTTTATTTTAATCTATTTTAAGAATAATTTAGAAAAAGGCATGCGTCTTTTTTCTACGATCATGTAAAATTCTTCCTTGCAAAGAAGTTTTTATCCGAAGTTTTTTGTTAGTAGGCCCACGTTGAGGCATTAGCGGGGTGTTATTGCTTGTTATGGGTTAAACTACAGCGTGGCAGTTTAAAAAAAAACAGTGTGGCATTGAGACGTACTTTAGTTAATGGACTTTAGAAAATACGCAGAATAAAGGTTAGCGTGTAATCCGCTTCAAATTGGCATCGGATACGGACTGAAACGTTTTTTAACATGTAGTTGTACTTTTCCCATTTTTTGTTTGCTTGTTTAATTTCCATCACACTGACATGCTATGCACATGCCGACCC
Organism: Triticum aestivum; assembly: GCF_018294505.1. Taxonomy (NCBI): domain Eukaryota; kingdom Viridiplantae; phylum Streptophyta; class Magnoliopsida; order Poales; family Poaceae; genus Triticum; species Triticum aestivum. The sequence continues at coordinate 500,788,557 of NC_057802.1, forward strand.
AAACTCTTTAAAAAAAACTTGTCTCTTCTTTCAAACTTTTTATTCATGTTTCCAACTTCTTATCACGCACCTGTGTACGTGTCAAGTATTAAGCAACAACTTATTATCCCCACTAACAACTAATACAATTCACACACCTACAACTATATTACGAATATTTGCCGTAGCAACTACAAATATTTACGTATACTACCGGGGCAAATAACAATAATCGCACACAAAATTTATTTCACATCGAAACATATTAACAAATACTACCGGAGCACGTACGAAAAATAAAATGTGGGCTGAAATATACCCTTGAAGCGTGCGTGCGAACGAAGAACGACGAACGACGAACGAAAAACTGCCGGTGCTCCGGCTCCAACGAAGAACGACGAACAACAGCTTCACCTCCACCACACTGCCCCAACTTCACCACCACCACACTGCCCCAACTTCACCACCACCACCTCCACCAAAATGCTCACCACGACCACCACGAGCTACCCCATCAGTAGATCGAGACCTCTTTTGGCTGCCCTAAATGAGTTGAACCCATTCACGGTGCCAAAATCGCGAAAATCTTGCTCATTTAGGTGTATAAATGGGTGCCATTTTTTTGTAGAGAGAGGAGAAGGGAAGAACACAGAGAACAGAAGAAGAAACGAGCAAGGGGAGAAGAAGAAGGGAGGAAGGGGAGGATAAGGCACGGGCCGGCCAGCGCGTCAGGTGGCAGCACCCTGTCGGCCAGCAGCTGGCCGATCGGCGGGCGGTAGGCCGACAGGGGCGCACCACGCCGACAGCCCAATCCCTCCCCCTCGCGACGTGGCCCGACCAACCAGAGGCCGCCGCGTGCCAGCCGGGCCTGCAGTCGGCCTGCTGCTAGCCGATCGGCCTGCTGTGGGCCGATTAGGCCCAGTCGGCCTGCAGCCGGCCGACGGTGTATTATTTTTGAAAATAATACTTTCGGCGTATTATTTCTGTAATTTAATGAAAAAATGTATTATTTAAAAAAATTAGCTAAGGCTGCCGCGTACCTTTTCAATAAGTAATATGCACATATTCATCATAATACAAACCTTATTAGTGAAAATTCATCACTTTATAAAACATGGCAAAAGTTATCGCATCGAATAATTGACAGTGACAAAAAATACTAAGAAAAATTTGGTCACGTTATACGTGGCAAATCGCCCACGTGCGGAAACAGGTGACGGTGCACCGAAAACGGCCATTAACAGCGCGGTCGGAGGCTAGGATCGGAACATGACCTTCTTTCTCTCACTCACGTGTGGACCAGATCAGGATCGGCCGTTAACGGCGCGGTCCGTAGCGGACATCTCCCGGTCCGATCCGGATGCTAGCAGCGAGTAGGTCCTGGCTGCCATCAGACCTGGTGGGCTGGCTGCGGCCAGACCATACGGGGGCACAACCACTGACCTGGCCTGAGGCACACCAAGCGCTCCTCCCCTTGCCGCCCGCCAACATACATTTACTAAAAAATTACTTACCAAGTGCTCCTCTGGCCTATTTTTAATTAGAATAAGTCCAAAACAAACCTTGAACTTGTTGACGAAAACTAAATCGAATTCTGAACTCCCAATCCCTGGAATCAACATTATGAACTCTCTGATCCCGGTCTATTTTGAACCTTGAGAGTGTTTAGCTGGAATTTGCTGATGTGGCAAGTCAAACACTAGGATCGATGACTAAGTCGTGCGTTCTGATCGCTGCTTGTTTTGTTTATTTTCTTTGGTTATTTCTTCTGTTTTTTAATTTCTTCACCGGTTTTCTTCGGGTTTTTAGTTATAGTTTGTTTCTTTTCTTTCTCGATTTTCTCTGTTTTTTTGTAATGTTCATTTCTTCGAAAAAATTTCAGGATTACAAAATTTTATTCACTTTCTGTTTTTTTGAACTTTTTTTCTTGTTCCAAAATTTGTTCAAAACTTTAAAAATATTCCCATTTTTCAAAAAATGATCTTATTTACAAAAAATGTTTGAGACTTTAAAAGAAGGTTAAAATTTGAGAAATATAGAATTTTAAAGAAATGCTCATAAATTTTAAAAAAAATGTCCGCGTTTTACAAAATTTCTCGCTACAATATGTTCCAGTTTTCAAAAAAGTTCAAAGTTTGAAAAATGTTTGTGTACCTAAAAATGTTCGCTACATGGCTACAGTACCTGGTTTTCAAAATTGTTTGTGTTTTCAAAAAATGTCCAAGAGTTTTGAAAAATGTTTGAGCTTAATTTTTTTGTTCTCAACTCTGCAAATATTCGCATTCTAAAAAATATTCAGTATTTCCAAACATATTGTTTCATGTTTGTTCTCAGGATCTGGCGCTGCTGTTGGCTCATATTTTTTTTTGGGATAATTAATTTGGTGCCCTTAGTTGTGTCCCGCTCGGTAGGTTTACCCCTAGTTTCCGAAACACTTGTTCCTACCCAAACCACTTTGCTCCTCTTATGCTTTTGCCCTTTGACCGTTTGACCATCACTTTAAAAACTTCATAAAAAATTCATACTAACTCAGAAAAATTCAAATAAGATATCAAAATGTTCAGAAAAGCATCACCTATATGTGCATGTCATTTGCATTCATGAAAAAAGTGTTGGGCAGTCCCCATCTCAGTTTTAGCTCATATGATCTTAGCATGAACAATAAAATCTAAAAAAATTCTTAAAAAATTTGGTGGCAAACTTTGACCAATGTTTTGAGTGCTTGCCAAGTTTCATAAGGGAATGACATTCGTGGAAGTCGTGGCAAAAAATGAAATGGTGGCAAACTTTGACCAATGTTTTGAGTGCTTGCCAAGTTTCATAAGAGCATTGATTTTTGTTTTTTTGCCACGACTTCCACGAATGTCATTCCCTTATGAAACTTGGCAAGCACTCAAAACACTGGTCAAAGTTTGCCACCAATGTTTTTTAGAATTTTTAGAATTGTTTTAGATTTTACTGTTCATGCTAAGATAATATGAGCTAAAACTGAGATGGGGACTGGTCAACACTTTTTTCATGAATGCAAATGACATGCACATATAGGTGATGTTTTTCTGAACATTTTTATATCTTATTTGAATTTTTTTGAGTTAGTATAAATTTTTTATGAACTTTTCAAATTGATGGTCAAACGGTCAAAGGGCAAAAGCATAAGAGGACCAAAGTGTTTTGGGCAGGAACAAGTGTTTTCGGAAACTAGGGGTAAACCTGCCGAGTGTGACCCAACTAGGGGCATAAAATCAATTATCCCTTTTTTTGACGGAAAGGCCTTCATGGCTAGCTTTATTAATCTTAAATAATGCTTACATCGTCTGCTAAAGATTTAGCAATAGTAACCGGAGATGCATCCACCCATAAAGAAGGGGTGTTTGCACACCCCCACTCAGCTAGCTCATGAGCAACTACATTTGATTCTCTATTAAAATGCTCAATAGTAAGCTTCCTGAACTCTCGTATAACTCTCTGCAATCATCTAAAACTGGAGCCGCCACCATAGAATGTCCCTCATTCAGATGTATAGCATCGACCACAACAGAATTATCCATCCTCACCAAGACATTATTGCACCCCATACTCTGAAGTAACTTTAAACCTTCAAATAGTGCCGCCGCTTCCGCAGAGACGACATCTGCCACATGCTCAAGGCGAGAAGTAGAAGCAGCAATGAAATCACCTCTGGGGTCTCTAACTATCGCCCCACATGACCCCGTATGCAGATCCTCAATAAAATACGCATCAACGTTTAGAATTTGTTGCCCTGCCAAAACAATGGGCCATGTGTTCCGTCTAGGTGTAGTAGTTTGTTTCGCTGCCGCTCGTGTGAAGTTAAGAGCCAATGCATGGATGGCTAGCGCAGATCGCAATGGCGTGTGCACTTCCTTCCCTGTGACCTGCTGTCTACGCTGCCACCATATGAACCAGCTCGCTGTAGCTATCAACTCTGGAAGCTCTATCGAGTCATCATAATTGTGTTGCGTCGATTGATCACACAAGAGAAATTTCAGCACGCCGGAACTCGAGCGATCAACAAGCGACGCATCATGTACGACCTTCTCAATCCCAAGGGCGGCCCATACTGCCTTTGCTCTCACGCAGTTAAATAAAGCATGCTTGATATCTTTTGCTCCTGCTTTGCAAATTGGGCATTGAGAAATACTGTCAATGTGACGGTTTACAAGAACACAAAACAGGGAATAACATTATGTAGACATCTTCATAGGAAGATCTTAATTTTCCCCGGCAATCTTAGACTCCAAATTTTCCTCCATACCGGGTGTGGCCGGGAACCACCATGGCGACTCAGACTAGTGCTATCATTGTATGTATCCTCCTATTCTTTGTAGTAGGCTGACCGTACTGAGAAAATCCCGCTTTTTGTAAGGTGCCATGCAACATAATCCTCTGTTACCTGATGGTGTAGCGGAATCACTGCTGCTGTTGGCTCATTTTAATACGCCAGGCTGCCTAACAACTTAACGAGACAGACGCACTTGTTTATTGTACTGGCTAACATCCGGCTCGTGTAAATTGGAACGCACATCTGGCTCGTTTGGTGCTTCGCCTCCCTTGTCGTGGGTTCGAATCCCACTTAACATACTTTTCTCACCTCAAAAATAAAATTCTGGCTTGTGTAGCCGAAGCGTCCGTGTTCGAATCCTGTCGGGGCTATTTTTTTGTTACATTTTTAACTCGCGCAAACTGGTGGTACAATATCTGTCAATGGGCCGGCCCAAAGCGGCTCCACGCAGCCAACAATCCGGGTTTGACCCGCACGTCAACAATCCCTGTTTGGAAATGCTATCAAAATAGACCAGGATCAGAGAATTCGGTGCGTTGATTTCAAGGATTGAAAGGGGTTCAATTAGCTTTCGTTTACAAGTTCAAGGTTTTTTTTTTCAATTACTAACCTGAGGCATATAGTGTATTTTCGGTATTTATCAAATAAATTATAGTTGGTTAGTAACTTTCCTACCATATATACCAATGACAAAAAAGTCGGATTAACACTTAATTTAGGCTAAAAAATAAAGTTACTAACCAAATGCTCGTCCGATCAATTTTCGGTATTTATCAAATAAAGTGTAATTGGTTAGTAACTTTCCTTCCATATACGTATACCAATGACAAAAAGGTCGGATTAACACTTAATTTAGGCTCAATTAAGTTTTTTGGTTACATTTATAATTTACAATACTAAATTTACGGATTAGACAAGATTGTATGTGACTTCATAAATATCCTTAATAATGCACAATACTAAATTTAAAAAATTTGTTTAGTGTGATCAACCCAGTGTACTCTTGTTCTCTAGGCAATGGATCCTTCAAGATCGAATTTGGGTCGTCACCGGCATTTCCCGGGAGACTTCTCGACTAGCTGCGTGGATACTACTTTTCTTTTCCGACAATAGCAAAAAACTACGACAACGACAACATCGATGTGTCATCGGTATGTGGGGGATGGAGAGGATGAAAAACATTCTTTCAAGAGTTTTCTTATAATATTGTGTTTGATTAATATAGAGATTCAGCTCCTTTAAAATAAAAAAAGTTAAAAATCACGAGCTACAACGTGTACCCATGGCGGACCTAGGATCTAGTTACTCGGGGTGCCAAACATCAATACCTAGTTAAAAGTTGTAGAAATTACACAAAAGTAGTATGAATGAGCCTAAACTTCATACTAAATCCAACAAATAGTACAAAAATTAAGGTTAAATATACTATACCAACTATTTTTCCTTTTACGGCTAAAATATACTATTTTCCTTTTCATCGGCCCCTGCGTGTACCCTTTCCTTTAGATGCACATCGCCAGGTGATCCCTCAGCAAGAATTTTAAATTCTCCCATAGAGTGTCCAAAAATTCGCATGTGCCACGGTCTCCGAAGGAGAAATAACAAGTGATACTTCACCTATCAAAAAAAGAAAAGAAAAAAAACAAGACCGGTGTTGACACCATATTTTGACACGGTCAAGAACTTAAGTAAGATGGGCTCAAATGGAGAAGTGATCTACATGAAAAAGTTCATTATTGTCGACATGAACATCTTTGGAGTTTGGGCCATCACCATCCTATCTCATCTTGAGGGCCGAAGCTGTGCTCAAAGTACTAGGATTTTGTATGCAGAGTAATGTACGGCCGATTAGGCCTCCAAGGCAGCCTCATATGATAAAAGTTTATACACGGGTTATCCGCGTCTCGTCGAAACGGTCGATTTTGATATGAAAATCATATTAATCGAAGGTCGTATTAAAAATTTAGAGCCGAAAATGCGTGGCTGCATCAGGATGGCCGGACACTCCGGGGACAATCATCTGGGTTTCAGATTTCTGTGCTGCAGACTTCGGAAAATAGTCAAAAAAAACCCTCAAGACGGACTCTGATAAACAAACGTTAAACACGAAAGTTGTTCGTCCTGTTGAAAAGGTCGAAATTGCTTTTGGGCTCGTTTCCATCCGAGGTCGTTTACCGCCTCAAAAAAGACTCTGTAGCCAGTTTAAACCGAACGGTTTTGGAAAGTTCGGACAAAAACATCCGAATTTGACTAGGGTTTTGGATGTGAATCCAAGCCTTTTCCTTGCACGGGAAGTCCAGCCGCCACTTATATACCTAAGGGGTGACGGTCGATTGAACAACACACAATGGATCTATCAATATATCATCTTTTACATTTACTTTTATCTTCTCTCTTATTCATTTTCTTCCTCGTTCTTCGTTCGTTCTTCTTGTTGCGGGGCGGTGAACCATGAGGCCCTAGGGGCGGTCAGACCGATTTAGGGTAGCCCATAGCCGCTGCACGCCCTGACGGGGTGCCTCCCGAGCGTGTGGGGTTTCAGGTCTACAAAAGCGCCCGCCGGATTGCTTGCGTACCGCGTTTTCGGATGGGTCTCCTTCGACGTGAGGTGCAGTGCATCACCTTCGGTGTTGAAGGTTAACGGTGACGTGTTTATGTGCGAACAACTGGCTGTCCTTAGAATAGAATAATAAACAAAAATAGGAAACCTACCAGCATTTGCTATCATCATATCAACATAAACTGGCTGTCAACCAACCACGTACTGAGAGTTGACAGGTGCAGTATGTGTTGTATAAATTGGCGGCCATCGTCCCATGTTGCATCCTGCATGACTGGTCATCCAAATCTGCATGAGCTAGGCTATGATGTCCAAATAAACTGCATGCTCAGGGCATATAAATGGGCTGATTTCCAGCCTTGATCAATCATTTGTGATAACTGATAAGAGCGTTGGCGAGCCTTCTTTTGAAGCAAGTGGGATGTATTTTAACCAAAAACTTTTTGGGTGTGTACCTTGGTCTTTGAGAAGTGAGATATTGGAGTAAACCAAGCGTAAATTTTGTCCAGCCCCGGCCCAAGATATATCTCCTCGAAGAAGCTGGTCATCACGTGTGACCTCCTATTACGTTTCTAAGATTTGCATGTAGTATGAAACAAGATGATTGCAACGAGGCCGGGACTCGTCCACGCCGCCGGCCAGGACCTCAACAGCATGACGGTGGCGCAGCGCTATGCACTCATGAAGGCCAACGTCGACGGCCTCAAGCCGCTCCAGGTCGTCGGTCTGCGACCACCAAGGCCGCAGGTCGCCTGGGAGTTCAACCTCGCCGACCCGCACGACCAAAAGGCCCTCGACTACCTTGCCAACCGCGGCGTCGACCTCGACATGCTCGGCGCGCTGCTCATGGCCTCCGGCCTCATCGGCGCTGGACACGGGCAGCCAGCAGGTCTACGACGTTGCCACGATGGCGGCCGGCTGCCCGGGCATGCTGGTGGGGCTGGACCGCATCGCCGCTAGCCTGCGCATCCATCCGCCATGGGGAGCCCTCGTCTCGCAGGCGCCACCGGCGTGCGCGCGCTTCTGGCCTTCAGGATTTGGAAGCACGGGGAGTTCGGCGGCAACGTGGAGAGGTTCCGAGGTCTGCTTCAGGGCCTGCAACATTAATTAGTTCTTCGACGGTCGATCAGAAAATCAGACACCAGCAATGTTGGTAAGAATTCGAATGTGCAACGGACTCATGCCGCCCGCCGCCGCTTAATTGGGTACTTGCGTACGTCGATCATTTAATGGTAGTAGTTCAGAAGATTGTTAGTACTAGTTTTATATAGGTCAAGCGTTTGTTTTTCTCATCGAAAAAACAAAACATTTGATTTTCATTTTAGTAGTACTAGAAAAAGGGAAACGCTCCATGTCTATAGTCTGGTGAGACCCCAACGTCACACCACTTGAGTGCCATTGATGCAATTGAAATCTGACGGTCAAGATTGTGTTTCTTATATTTGAAAAATAATAGAAAACCGACTAATCACCCGCAACCCTCGCACTTAAACCTGTCTCCCTAATCCCTACTGATTACAATCGTGGCTAATCTCACGCACAACCCAAACCTCTTCCTCCACCTCGCACAGTCCCACGCACCTTCCCCAGCTCGCATCCTCCAGATCCCCTTCTCTCTCCCGCCTAGCACGCGCACCTGCCTCCTCTCCTCGCCATCCAGCCATACGGTCACCCTAGCGGCCAGCTCCACCCCCTGCTCCTTCTATCCTCGTCGTCGAGGAGAACGGTGATCCCATTGTCCTCTCCATTAATGTAACCCCCGGGCGAGATTGCAGGTGAGCCATCCTGGCATTAGGTACACCATCGCAAGATCGCACATAGTAAGTACTCCTAGTAACTACTCCCTCCGTTCCTAAATATAAGTCTTTTTAGAGATTTCACTATGGACTATATACGAAGCAAAATGAGTGAATCTACATTCTAAAATATGTCTATATACATCCATATGTAGTTTATAGTAGAATCTCTAAAAAGACTTACATTTAGGAACGGAGGAAGTATCAGGTATGGCGAGACATCATGAGTTTGATGATTTAGCATATACTCCTACTACATAGTAATATTTGAGATTGCGTGCATTTTTCCTTTCAACTAGCACATGCTTCCTATGTATCCTTTTTGTATTTATTCAGGTGTGAATCTCATCAGATGTACTGCATCTAATGTACATATGTTGTGTGGCAAACATGTTAATTTGTGAATTCAAATATGTATGCTTCGATGCATCTCATATATGTTATGATAGAACTATGCTTCCTTGATTTTAATCATATGCTTCTAGAGTAGAGATATAGTGCGGCACGCAACAATGTTTCACGGATATTATTAGCACACAAATTTTTACCATATGCTTCTAGTGCATGATAGCATCCAATCATTGCTTCATGCTTCCAACTTTTGATCTCTCACGTATTTTTGCTTCACCCACAACCGTGTGTGCTTCAACCACTACCGGTGTTGGTTTCCAAAGCAAATTTTTGTCTCAACCACTTCCATTGTGTGTGCTTTGTTGTTTCTCAATTCTCATTGATGCTTTTACTATGCAGATTTCTCCGCTACAACCTGATGTGTGGTAAAGATGATGAGTGTACAACCGAGACGTGATTGCCTTGTTGATGATGTCCAGCTCGCACTTCATGTGAGATAGTCCATTCAGCATGCTCTGTGATGTTGGCTAGAGAGATGTGAAAACAATGATGTTGTAATAATTTATATTTTTGTTGTTTAAATAACTATAATATTATCCAACACCATTTTTTCCCCAAAAATTCATGCTTCCTTGTTTTCTTGTATGTGCTTCTGTATTACATTATGTTTTACTCTACACAACGCCGATTGGATTCTCATATGCCTCAAAATGGCCTTGTGCCACGATATCCTCGGCATCAATGCAATGCACGGACGCACTACCTCTCAATCTCATGCTACACCATTTGCACCAGCAATATGTTGGAAGCCTGTAACATGAACAATGGTAAAACACGCGATTACCACTTGAAATTTGTATCGCTTCATGATCACCATGGAAGCAAATACTAAGTTTAACAGAAGCAATGTTTGATAGCTGTGGAAGCATATCCCTATGGTGTTTGAAATAAATGTAACATTTTCTAATCGATGGAAACAAATCCATATTTTCATGGAAACAATTCTCTAATCAATCAAAATTGTGTCATATTGATTAGGAACCAAAATATATCAGTACATAGTACAACAGATTCGGCTAAATCAAACCAAATTTCCATCACGACGGAAGCAAAAACCTGGATGCAAACGGCACCTAAGGTGGATGCGTACTTCTTGTAAGTAGGATGCAAATTGTTACAGTAAATAAGGTGGATGCATCAAGTGGTTCGGAACCATGTTCGCCATGCATGATGCATCCACCATGTTAATGCTACAATGGTGCTGCTTCCATTAATACAAATAATATAATCCAAAAGAACAATAATAAACAATTTTATGGCTTTTTTTCATGCGTCAGTCACGCCATTTTCCCTTGGTTTATGGGACATCAAACTGCTATACGGGTGCAGTTATGAGGAAGCACGTAATGAGTGCAGGGGCCAACTAATTCTGTGTGGGATTTTATTACACAATCGGACGCCTCTCATCCATCTAATCCAATGGCTACATACTAGTCTGATAAAATACAAGGGATCAGTAATCTGATCCCTAGTGCTCCACTAACATGTATATCAAATATACCTTTCATTTTGCCATCCTTTTTTTTCGCCAAATACTTGGGGCAGCTTCGCTTCCAGTGACCTGTCCCTTTGCAGTAAGCACTCAGTCTTATGCTTAGGTCCAGACTTGGGCTTCTTAACTTGAGCAGCAACTTGCTTGCCGTTCTTCTTGAAGTTCCCCTTCTTTCCTTTGCCCTTTTTCTTGAAACTAGTGGTCTTGTTAATCATCAACACTTGATACTCCTTCTTGATTTCTACCTCCGCAGCTTTTAGCATCGCGAAGAGCTCGGAAATTGTCTTATTCATCCCTTGCATATTATAGTTCATCACGAAGCTTTTGTAGCTTGGTGGCAGTGATTGAAAAACTCTGTCAATGACACTATCATCAGGAAGATTAACTCCCAGTTGAGTCAAGTGGTTGTGGTACCTAGACATTCTAAGTATATGTTCACTGACAGAACTATTCTCCTCCATCTTGCAGCTATAGAACTTATTGGAGACTTCATATCTCTCAATCCGGGCATTTGCTTGAAATATTAACTTCAACTCCTGGAACATTTCATATGCTCCATGACGTTCAAAACGTCGTTGAAGTCCCGGTTCTAAGCCGTAAAGCATGGCACACTGAACTATCGAGTAGTCATCAGCTTTGCTCTGCCAGACGTTCATAACATCTGGAGTTGCTCCTCCAGCGGGTCTTGCACCCAGCGGTGCTTGCAGGGCGTAATTCTTCTGTGCAGCAATGAGGATAATCCTCAAGTTACGGATCCAGTCCGTGTAATTGCTACCATCAACTTTCAACTTAGCTTTCTCTAGGAACGCATTAAAACTCAAGGGAACGGTAGCACGGGCCATTGATCTACAACAACATAGACATGCAAAATACTATCAGGTACTAAGTTCATGATAAATTAAAGTTCAATTAATCATATTACTTAAGAACTCTCACTTAGATAGATATTCCTCTAGTCATCTAAATGATCACGTGATCCATATCAACTAAACCATGTCCGATCATCATGTGAGATGGAGTAGTTTTCAATGGTGAACATCACTATGTTGATCATATCTACTATATGATTCACCCTCGATCTTTCGGTCTTAGTGTTCCGAGGCCATATCTGCATATGCTAGACTCGTCAAGTTTAATCCGAGTATTCTGCGTGTGCAAAACTGGCTTGCACCCGTTGTATGTGAACGTAGAGCTTATCACACCCGATCATCACGTGGTGTCTCGGCACGACGAACTGTAGCAACGGTGCATACTCAGGGAGAACACTTATACCTTGAAATTTAGTGAGAGGTCATCTTATAATGCTACCGCCGTACTAAGCAAAATAAGATGCATAAAGGATAAACATCACCTGCAATCAAAAAAAGTGATATGATATGGCCATCATCATCTTGTGCCTTTGATCTCCATCTCCAAAGCACCGTCATGATCACCATCGTCACCGGCTTGACACCTTGATCTCCATCGTAGCATCGTTGTCGTCTCGCCAACTATTGTTTCTACGACTATCACTACCGCTTAGTGATAAAGTAAAGCCATTACATGGCGATTGCATTTCATACAATAAAGCGACAACCATAAGGCTCCTGCCAGTTGCCGATAACGGTTCTTACCTACGCATCAAAACCACAACGATTTTTTCGTTAAGTGTGTTGTTTTAACCTTCAACAAGGACTGGGCGTAGTCAAACTCAATTCAACTAAAGTTGGAGAAACAGACACCCGCCAGCCACCTGTGTGCGAAGCACGTCGGTAGAACCAGTCTCATGAACGCGGTCATGTAATGTCGTTCTGGGCCACTTCATCCAACAATACCGCCGAATCAAAGTAAGACGTTGCTGATAAGCAGTATGACTATTATCGCCCACAACTCTTTGTGTTCTACTCGTGCATATAATATCTACGCATAGACCTGGCTCGGGTGCCACTGTTGGGGAACGTTGTATTTCAAAAAAATTCCTACGATCACGCAAGATCTATCTAGGAGAAGCATAGCAACGAGCGGGGAGAGTGTGTCCACGTACCCTCGTAGACCGAAAGCGGAAGCGTTAAGTTATGCGCTTGATGTAGTTGAACGTCATTGCGATTCAACCGATCCAAGCACCGAATGTACGGCACCTCCGTGTTCAGCACACGTTCAGCATGATGACGTCCCTCGAGCTCTTGATCCAGTTGAGGATGAGGGAGAGTTCCGTCAGCACGACGGCGTGGCGACGATGATGATGAAGTTACTGGCGCAGGGCTTCACCTAAGCACTACGACGATATGACCGAGGTGGTAAACTGTGGAGGGGGGGCACCGCACACGGCTAAGACAATTGATCTTGTGTGTTCTAGGGTGCCCCCCTGCCCCCGTATATAAAGGAGGGGAGGGGAAGGCCGGCCGGCCCCTGTAGGGTGCGCCAGGAGAGAAGAGTCCTACTAGGACTCAAGTCCTAGTAGGATTCCACCTGGAGGAGGGGGGAAGGAAGGGAGAGGGAGAGGGAAAGGAAAGGGGGGCGCCGCCCCCTTCCCCTAGTCCAATTTGGACCCAAAGGGGGGAGGGGCGTGGCCAGCCCCTTGTGGCCCTTCTCTCTCTCCCCCACTAAGGCCCATGAAGGCCCATTAGTTCCCCGGGGGGTTCCGATAACCCTCCGACGCTCCGATAGTTACCCGGTACCTCTCGGAACTCATCCGATGCCCGAATAACATCGTCCAATATATCAATCTTTATGTCTCGACCATTTCGAGACTCCTCGTCACGTCTGTGATCTCATCTGGGACTTCGAACAAACTTCGGTCATCAAATCACATAACTCATAATACAAATCGTCATCGAACGTTAAGCGTGCGGACCCTACGGGTTCGAGAACTATGTAGACATGATCGAGACACATCTCCGGTCAATAATCAATAGCGGAACCTGTATGCTCATATTGGCTCCTACATATTCTACGAAGATCTTTATCGGTCAAACCGCATAACAACAAATGTTGTTCCCTTTGTCATCGGTATGTTACTTGCCCGAGATTTGATCGTCGGCATCATCATACCTAGTTCAATATCGTTACCGGCAAGTCTCTTTACTCGTTCCGTAATGCATTATCCCGTTACTAACTCATTAGTCACATTGCTTGCAAGGCTTATAGTGATGTGCATTACCGAGAGGGCCCAGAGATATCTCTCCGATACTCGGAGTGACAAATCCTAATCTTGATCTATCCCAACATAACAAACATCATCGGAGACACCTGTAGAGCATCTTTATAATCATCCAGTTACGTTGTGACGTTTGATAGCACACAAAGTGTTCCTCCGGTATTCGGGAGTTGCATAATCTCATAGTGAGAGGAACATGTATAAGTCATGATGAAAGCAATAGTAATAAAACTAAACGATCATTAATGCTAAGCTAACGGATGGGTCTTGTCCATCACATCATTCTCTAATGATGTGACCCCGTTCATCAAATGACAACACATGTCTATGGTCAGGAAACTTAACCATCTTTGATTAACGAGCTAGTCTAGTAGAGGCATACTAGGGACACTCTGTTTGTCTATGTATTCACCATGTACTAAGTTTCTGGTTAATACAATTCTAGCATGAATAATAAACATTTATCATGATATAAGGAAATATAAATAACAACTTTATTATTGCCTCTAGGGCATATTTCCTTCAGCCCGACGGTGGCTACCCCCGACAGCTGATCAGATTAAGGTGAATGTGGATGTAGCAGTGGCAAGAAACAGACGTGATGGGGCTGTTGCGGCAGTTTGCCGGGATGCAGATGGTCTATACTTGGGATCCTCGGCTGTAGTCTATCGGATAAATGACCCATTGATTCGGGAAACATATGCTTGTAGAGAAGCTCTATCTCTTGCAGATGATCTTGTGGTTCAGAAGATTGTTGTGGCCTTCGACTGTCTGAGGGTAGTGAATGGCATCTTCAGTGGGACAGGAGGCCACTAGTACAAAACAGGGCTTTCGTCACAGGGCAATATTCACATTAGTTCCGGTTCAGCCACGAACCGGGACTAATGTGAGCATTGGTCCCGGTTCGTGCGGCTAAGGCATTAGTCCCGGTTCACCTGGGCCCTTTAGTCCCGGTTGGTGCCACGAACCGGGACTAAAGGGTGCGATGCCCATTAGTACCGGTTCGTGGCACCAACCGGTACTAATGGGCTTTGAGGCATTAGTACCGGTTCATGGCACGAACCGGTACTAAAGGGCCCATCAAACTCTACCCCCCCCCCCCCCCCCCCGTGGACCGCCTTTTCAGTTTTAGAAAAAACAAAAGAAAATAATGGAAATCTGAATAAAATAAAATAAAATAAGTTTCCCATGTGATATGTGGTCTAGTTGTTGGGAAAATTAACAAATATGAATTTCGACTTTATTTGCAAAATCTCTCTGGAATTTCTTAAAATGGGCATAACTTTTGCATACGAACTCGGATGAAAAAGTTTTTTATATGAAAAATCATCTACTCAAAAAGTTACATCCGAATTTAACCGGGGGAACCCCGTTAAACATTTTCAAAATCCTCAAAAACCTAACAGAAAAAAAGATACGGGGCTTTTAAGATCTGGAGAGGCAAAAAAAATTCAAATTGTGGTCAAACTGTGGTCAAACAATGGTCAAACTAATTATTCTAGAATATTAGTGTTACTAAATAATTATTTCAGTTTTTTTGAATTTTGGTCAAATCTAGTCAAACTGTGGTCAAACAATGGTCAAACAATGGTCAAACTAATTATTCCATAAATATTAGTGTTACTAAATAATTATTATTGTTTTTTAAAACAATAGTTTCAAACTCAAACAGTGAAATGTGTCACTTCATGCTCAAGCTAAATTCCCGAGGGTTAATAGAATTGACATCTTACTATTGTCAGGAAAACAATAAGTGCAGACTTGGAAACGAGGGAGAATAGAACCCGGAAGTTAAGCGTGCTCAGGCTAGAGTAGTGAGAGGATGGGTGATCGTCCGGGAAGTTAGATGATTTGGAATGATGAGGGGTGATTAGAGATTAGAGGATAAATTGAGCAGTGATGAGGGGTGGTGATTAGAGATTAGAGGTTAAAATAATTCAGAAATTTGAAAATAAAAAAAAATTAAAAAAAAATTCGCAAATTTTTTTTCAAAAAAAAAATCATAAAATTTCCTTTAGTCCCGGTTGGTAACACCAACCGGGACTAAAGGTGGAGCTCCAGGCTGCGTCCACGTGGACGGCCTTTAGTCCCGGTTCGTGTAAGAACCGGGACTAAAGGGGGGAGGCATTAGTAACGACCCTTTAGTCCCGGTTCAAAAACCGGGACTAAAGGCCCTTACCAACCGGGACAAAAGCCCCTTTTCTACTAGTGGGCCCTCCTGGAACATTAGTACATGAAACCATGGAGCATAGTACTAGTTTTGCTTCTTGTACTTTTATTCATGAGTGTAGAAACTTTAATTTCGAGGCTCATAATCTCGCCAAATTTGCTTGTAATTTAGGCATAGGTAGGCATGTTTGGTTGGGCAACCCCATCACCCAAACAGTGTATCTATGAACATTTTGTTGAATCAATAAAGTGGCGAGAATTCTCAAAAAATAAATAAATTAAACCTACCCCTAGAAAAACCTAATCAATACAGTGTATCTATACAAGGCCACAAACTCAGATAACAGGTACCAAGTTAAAATTTAATACATGCTTCAAGCTAACTTTTTTCATTTACTGGTATCATTAATACACCCTATGCATCCAAGATAACTGAGTGGAGGAAGTAACTGAGTGTCATTATGACTGCAAGCATGCAAATGTTAAATAGGTTGCTAGTATGAGGAAATATCATTAATTTTGCTTTCTGTTGGTGGTCTTATATAGATGCAAAATATAAATTTTATTGTGGCCTTATATAAGTAAGTGGAGGAAGTATTAAACCTAATCTAATCTGGCTGCCATATTACTCAATAAAGAAAAATCTAATCTGGCTGAGTTACATCAGGACTTTACAAGTTTAAATATAAACTTCTTAATTAGTCCAGTTAGACTTCTAGTAAATTCATTGGTCGATCAACAAGGCTTAATTCTGGCGTTGCTAGTCACTTGGTCATACTCTGGATTTTTTTGGCAGATAAGATACAACTCAGTGCAGATCATTGAACTGGGTGATGATATTAGAACAGCTAATATGATACTTCTTTCCTTGCCTTTTACGTATATGTTTGAATCAGTTACATAATGCAGAAGCTAAAACAGAATATGGCTTCTCATGGTAATAGTTGTTGGTGACATGATGATTTTGGGTGGCCGGCTAGGATGAAAATTGTACCCAGGAACTAAAAGAGCCATGGTGCTGTCGATTTGCTAGATACGCACCGGATGGCCAGCGGCAGCAAAGGGAACATGTACAGGAGACGAACTAACGTCAGATTTGAGAGATGAACAAGCAAATACAGCAAAGGGAAACATGTATAGGAGAAGAACTAACGTCAGATTTCAGAGACTTTCAGAGACAATCAAGCAAGTACGAGGAGAACTTCAGCTATCACTAGCAAAGACTTGCATGTAACTGATCTGGTGCATATGAATCGAAACTTGTTCTTACGGCTGTATGAAGTGGCCAACGGCTACTTGTTTGAATGCACACCCTTCAAAATACTACTATTATAACAGTTTTACTACGTCTCAGTCGACTTAGACTTCGTTATGTCTCAGTCGATGTTATATTCCATTGATCTTGCATTAAGATTCGTACAAAAATTTCCTTTCAGTTTTTTCTTTTTCTTCTCATATACTATATCACTTGAGTGAGACTTGGTTAAGCCTCAGTCGACTGAGACCTAGACACACCCCTATTATAATGCATCCGTCTGCATGTCAATCAGGGCGCGCGATCAGCAGGCGCCAGCCCGGAAACTCGCGACGCCTCGGACGACGTCGTGCAGTACCTCGAACGTCCGCTGCTGAACGTTGCCGACGATGCTGGTGTCGTCCGTGGCCGCGAAGGCGAGGCAGCCGTCGTCCACGATGCCGTCGGCATCGAGCTCCACCACCGCAACCCCGTCAAACACCAGCGCCACACGTGGCATCGTCACGTTGACCTTCCCGGTGAGGTTGAAGCACGTGTCGAGGATGCCGTTGGGCGGCCCCGGCTGGTACTCCGTCATCGCGAGGAGAGCGCCGTGTAGGCTGCGGTCGGCAGCCTAGTGATCACCGTCCCGGAATCCAGGACGGACCCGGCTGAGAAGACGGACCGAGGGACGTCGAGCTGCTTCCCGTCGACGGTGATCGCCTGGAGTAGCACGACGTAGAAGGTCTCAGACCCGGCCTTCCTGAGCAACCGAGTCATCGTGAAGGCCCGCCGACGGGGCGCGCCCAGGGTGAGGAACCCAGACGAGCGTGGGGTCGGCGGTAGGCAGTAGGAGAACTGCTGCCCGTAGTCCGCCGCCGTCTGCGACGGGAGCGACTGCACGCCGCCGCCTCCTTGCAGCGCCCCTTCTTCCTCGGTGTTGCCTCACACAACTCTCTCTTCTTTCTCATGGTTTTCTTTCACACAAGAACTCACACTGGTGAGAAGAACTCAACAGACACATACACACACACTTTTCCAAGGAGCAGCACAAGAGCTTTGCCGAGAGCATCCTCTCCTTGGTGTACACGCGGTGCTACATTTTTCTACAGGCTCTCACGCCACGCCCCACATTACTTGCTTCACGACTAACTACATGCGCTAACCACGGCCTAAACTCTATCCATCCATATGGCTCGGCCAGCACCTGTGACCAATCCCAACTACATGCATGCATGAACTACTTACTCAACATTCTCTCGGCTAGGACTCAACAAACTCACGCATGCACAGCTACTCCAACAAACTGAGTGATCTGCCGGTTCACCCGACCCAACTTGATGCACTCCATCACACTTCAGTCTTAGTCGCGTCTTGCCGCTTCTCACGACCTTGCCGTATCTCACAGCATCATCAGCATCTCGCCGTGCTCGCCGCATCACACGGCAGCCCGGCATCTCGTCTTCTTCGCGCACAACCAAAGCTTCACCGGCCTACATCACCATACTACATCTAAACTACATGCACATAATAAAACTAAATATGCGGATACATGAATCAAGATTAAACCTAACATTTTTCCCCGTAATCTTGATTCTTCAATCTTCGATGCGGATCACCTGCCTCCACTTGCGGCATGTAGCAATTTCTCCTTGCCGAGGACGACGCCATCGCAGCGCCGGACACCCCGTCACCATCTTGTCATGGTCGACGCCGTCGCAGCACTGGACACCACCATGCACCATCTTGTCGTGGTCGACGCCGTCGCAGCGCCCATCACCACATCATCCTGGCGCATGCAGCGGCCACCTCATGACGTGGACGACGCCTTCGCAGCGCCGATCCCCATGCCGTCGCAACGACCCATATCTTGCTGATGGCATCGCACCACCCTAGACAGCACCGTCGACGAGCTTGACGCCGATCCTCATGACGGCTTCGCGCCGCCGTACCTCCCAACGGCGTCACACCGTTGTCTTCTTGTGGCAGCTTTGCGCCGCCATCTCCATCTAGCGGCATCGCACCGCAGCCACATGCTTGTGCGGCATCACACCACGAAACACCTCCTTGTCGCGCCACCGGCCTCCTCCTTGCGTCGTCGGCATCCATCTCACATATGGAGTCCGATGTGCCACCGTCGTCGCCGGATCGACGAGGCTCTGATGCCAATTGTTGACGCCGCCTCCTTGCAGCGCCCCTTCTTCCTCGGTGTTGCCTCACACAACTCTCTCTTCTTTCTCATGGTTTTGTCTCACACAAAGAACTCACACTGGTGAGAAGAACTCAAAACACACACACACACACACACACACACACACACACACACACACACACACACACACTTTTCCAAGGAGCAGCACAAGAGCTTTGCCGAGAGCATCCTCCCCTTGGTGTACACGCGCTGCTGCATTTTTCTACAGGCTCTCACGCCACGCCCCACATTACTTGCTCCACGACTAACTACATCCGCTAACCACGGCCTAAGACTAGTCACAATGGGTAGTAACTTAGACTAGTAACATGCATATGTTACTAGTTTATATTACTACCTTCATAGTAGGTACTCCCTCCGTTCTTGAAAAAGTGTACTTCCAATTTTGTTGAAAAGTCAAACTTTTTTATGTTTGACTGTATTTATACAATAATAGACCAACATTTATGCCATCGAATTAGTAGCATTAGATTCATGATAAAGTATATTTTCATCATATACCTATTTGATTTCACAAGCATTGATATATTTTTGCACAAACTCGGTCAAACTTTGAGATAGTTTGACCCTCCAACAAAGTTGGAAGTACACTCTTTCACGGACGGAGGGAGTAGTAACATATGTGTTGTGTCATGCATCACTTCATTTATTACGTTATAGACTCATCTTTTCTTGATATGGGTGATGTTACAGTAAGTAGCTATGTTACCACATGCCTCTCTTTCTTCATTAATTACATGCCACATCATGTATTTTGCCTAGATAAGTGTGATGTTACCACCTATGTTATTCCCACCATGGGTAGTCTAAACTCTATCCATCCATATGGCTCGGCCAGCACCTGTGACCAATCCCAACTACACACATGCATGGGCTACTTACTCAACATTCTCTCGGCTAGGACTCAACAAACTCACGCATGCACAGTTACTCCAACAAACTGAGCGATCTGCCAGTTCACCCGACCCAACTTGATGCACTCCGTCACACTCCAGTCTTAGTCGTGTCTTGCCGCTTCTCGCGACCTTGCCGTATCTCACAGCATCATCAGCATCTCGCCGTGCTCGCCGCATCACACGGCAGCCCGGCATCTCGTCTTCTTCGCGCACAACCAAAGCTTCACTGGCCTACATCATCCTACTACCATCTAAACTACATGCACATAATAAAACTAAATATGCAGATACATGAATCAAGATTAAACCTAATAGCCGCCGAGCCCGAGGAGGCGTCGATCCTGGCGTCGATGTTGTCTGTGTGGTTGCAGGTTGCAGCCGAACTGGAAGCCTGTGATGGCCTTCGAGCCGGTCAGCGTCAGGGTGTCGGAGGAGTAGGTCCCCGCGGTGTAGGACCCGTCCTGGTAGCTGACCGTGTACTGGCACTGATCCTGGGAACACCCGTTCCACTGGCCGCTAAGCTGTGCGCAAGCCGTAGCACTGCAGGAGAAGGGCGCGTAGGAGCTGGACGCCGTAGGGTCGAACGGTGTGCCCAACTGGGTGTTGCACCGCACCCAGGAGACGTGGCTGCCGGTGTCCAGGATGAGAGTCTGGCCGACGGCCGGCGACCCAATCCCGACGGTCACCATGTACTCCTCACAGCCTACGCTACGCTGCAAAAACTCACGCGCCAGCTGCCAGGAGCGCGTGAGGCCCAGGCCCACGATGTGTAAGTTGGTGAGTGACTGGGCCATGGCTGGTTTCTCTTCCAACCCTCAAAAAAAAAAAGACTGGTTCCATCGAGTCTTTCTTCTTCCTCTCTAACCCTGATCCTAAGACAAGTGCATGCACACGTACACAAGGAATAAGCTAGCAAAGGGTACCTCTGGTGGTAGGCGCAGGGCAGGCAGCTTCGGGCCTCTCCGCGCTGTAGATGTACTCAAGCTTGGCGGCCTGGTGCGTGCTCGCTGCCATAGCAGCGCTTGCGAAGCAGCAGTAGACACACAGAAGCAGCGTCAGCGTCGTCATGGCTGCGAGGCACAGAAGCAAAATGGCCGGGGGATCAGATCAGAGTTAGCTTGTGAGGAAAGCTGTAAATAACATTACAAAATTAACAAAACTTGCAGATCTACAAGCAATTAAGGGGAATCTACGGACAAATACTCCAAAATTAACACAGCAACGGAGACGGCAAGGCATAGAGATAATTACTGCAAAATTTGGGAAAGAGAGGAACCGAAGAGTGTAGAAAAAACATAAATCGGATCATGCTCTCGCTTTTGGGCCGGTCCTTCACTACAAGTATTTGATGAGCGGAAGCTAGCTAGGAAAGGGAAGGCTGATGATCCGCGAGAAACCCTTAAATTACCTGCAGAAGACGGTATGATCCGAGAGGCCGAATCACTCCCTCCGCGGCCGGATCTCCTCCTGCAGGTAAGAAAAGACGATATGTGACCCGGTCGTTGATGAGCGGAAGGAAGCTAGCTAGGAAAGAAAAGGCTGATGATCCGCGAGAAAACCCTTAATTACCTGCAGAAACGATATGATCGGCGGCCGAATCTCTCCCTTCTCCCGGCGCGAGAAAATCCAGGTAAGCTCTCCCAACATCTTCCCAACTTATCCAAGGTGGGGACTAATGCCCACCCCCACCCCCCCGCGGATGATATATACATAGGTCTAACTCAGATCAGTTTTACAACCTCATACTAACACTCAAAGGACAACATAAGAAACTGAAATAGCATACCACATATAATTGTTACATAAAACTACATGATGAATAAATATCAGTTGAAGAAAAACATAAAACCCCTTTTCAAACGTTTCAAATAAAGTAGTCAAACGCACAACTTTGCACTTTCATAGGTAGTTAGGTAAGGTATTCCTTAAAAAAAAAGCAAAATGATATGTTAATTTCTTAAGTTGTAAATAAGTACTATTAAGCGAAACATGTAGAGTCACTGTCATTTCCAAGTTTCTTTGATCTTTCATCGTTACTACTTACTAATGGTAAGAAAACTCTCATCCATTAGCAAATTAGAAAACCACTCTTTGATTGATCACCCATTTTATTACATATTTTGTTGGCAACAATTATATATCAAAAGCACTGGTCAATTAATTCCATGGAAACCGGCAATATCAGTACACTAGTGCAGAACCGGGCTTTAGCGCCGGTTCGTAAGGGCCTTTAGTGCCGGTTCTGCAACCGGCACTAAAGAGTGGAGACTAAAGGCCCCCCTCCCTTTACTACCGGTTCGGCACGAACCGGCGCTAAAGTGCCACCACATGGCACGAGCCAGGCCCGGGTGCTGGTAGACCATTAGTACCGGTTGGTAGCACCAACCGGTACTAAATGTTTGGGGTGGGGGGGGGGGGGGTTGGTTTTAATTTTTATTTTTCCATTAATTTTGTGTTTTCCATTTAATTCTTTTTTGTTTGCTGGTATTTTACGATACTACATATTGTACACGTTATGCATATATATAAATATATTTTCTCGTAGAACCGATCATATATATATATAATCGAATGTCTCACAACCACCATTAATTATTCACACATACATATGTATATATATACAATTTCTCCTACATGTTGCCTTGGTGCCTTCGGAGCACGATGACAAGTGGTTCATGGGGCGGTAGCGGGTAATAGTATTCTCCTTTGGGATCTATGACCTGGTCGAGCAAAAATCCCACTATTTCCTCTTGAAGTGCTCGTATGCGCTCTGTTGGTAGGAGCTGGCCCCGCACGTCTTTGAACTGTTAAGAAGGAGCTCAATATGCATGTCTATTAATTGTGTGACTAGATATGACAATCATGTAAGATTTGTGAATAGTGTTCTGGCAAACGTACCCATTGCTGTCTATCAGATCTGCTCCTTTCGGACGTCATCATGCGAATGTTCTCGCAAACGTAGTATGCACACACTTCAGTCCCCGACGCCTGCTTCAGGGCCTTTACGAGAATAGAATTTAATCAGATAATAATTAATCAAGCATGTTAATTAATTAATGGTATTGAAAGAAGACTTAAAGAGATGGAAGGTAGCTAGCTAGTACTACTTAATTACTTACCTTGGGTCGTTACCAAAATAGTTTTTGTCGCTATTTTCCTGGAGTCACCTTGATGTACTTTGCCCAAGCCCTGCCCGCCGGCAAAGAAAATTAATAAAGGGGTTACTAAAAATAGGTCATATCAGCAAATGACGAACTAAATAGGCCGAGATATAGTTAATAATGATTGAAATTACCTGTTGACTATCCCCTTCACGATGCCGTAGTCACTTTCTTTTTTAAGTAGTGAGTCCAGTACTTCAACTTTTCCTTCGTCAACTTTAATGTCTAACAAGATCCAGTGGAACCTGCATGCGCATACGTTTGCATGTATAAATTAAGCGGGCATGTGCATAACACTAATCAACTATAACCCTAAACCCTATACACTTATTAACATCTAGCTAGTAAGCAAAACCAGAATTTGTAGTACAAGACAGTGTGACTCACTCGAAGTTGTAAGGAAGTAGTATAACTTCATTGCTATTGAGGTGCTTCAAGGACTCTAGCATGTTTTTCTCTACATCTTGTCTACACCATTCCAATTTCCATGTGTATTCATTAACGGTATTTGGGTCAATGAACCCAATGCCATAGCGTCCAGCTTTTTTCATTTCATATATCTTCATCCTGCATAATACCACAGAAAAGAATATATAGTGAGGATATATAATTACAGGTAATTAATGATCAATCAATGAGCACTAGAGCTAGCTTGAGACTTAAATTACAGAAATAAATCACTTACAGACAATAGCAACTGACGATAGATTTGTCGAGTGCATCTTGATTGAATAACTGAAATAGTTCTGAATACTCAACGGACAGAGCTTTCTTATTGAAGTAATGATCTTCCTCGACTTGCACCATGAGGGACTCTCGATTGGAACTCTTGGTAATTTTCATGTACCAAACATGCAATTCATACATTCTCGTTGGGAGGTTCTTGACCTCCTCGGGCTCGACCAAAGGTTGGCCCCGGACATATTTTCGTTTTATTTCCTCCTCTCTAAGCGGAGACATGGGCTCGATATCGAGGAGTTGTCCAACAGTGTGTTGGAAATATGCCCTAGAGGCAATAATAAATGGTTATTATTATATTTCTTTGTTCATGATAATTGTCTATTATTCATGCTATAATTGTATTGTCCGGAAATCGTAATACATGTGTGAATACATAGACCACAACGTGTCCCTAGTAAGCCTCTAGTTGACTAGCTCGTTGATCAACAGATAGTCATGGTTTCCTGACTATGGACATTGGATGTCATTGATAACGGGATCACATCATCAGGAGAATGATGTGATGGACAAGACCCAATCCTAAGCATAGCATAAAAGATCGTGTAGTTTCGTTTGCTAGAGCTTTTCCAATGTCAAGTATATTTTCCTTAGACCATGAGATCGTGCAACTCCCGGATACCGTAGGAGTGCTTTGGGTGTGCCAAACGTCACAACGTAACTGGGTGACTATAAAGGTGCACTACGGGTATCTCCGAAAGTGTCTGTTGGGTTGGCACGGATTGAGACTGGGATTTGTCACTCCGTGTGACGGAGAGGTATCTCTGGGCCCACTCGGTAATGCATCATCATAATGAGCTCTATGTGACTAAGGCGTTAGTCACGGGATCATGCATTGCGGTATGAGTAAAGAGACTTGCCGGTAACGAGATTGAACAAGGTATTGGGATACCGACGATCGAATCTCGGGCAAGTAACATACCGATTGACAAAGGGAATTGCATACGGGATTGATTGAATCCTCGACACCGTGGTTCATCCGATGAGATCATCGTGGAACATGTGGGAGCCAACATGGGTATCCAGATCCCGCTGTTGGTAATTGACCGGAGAGGCGTCTCGGTCATGTCCGCATGTCTCCCGAACCCGTAGGGTCTACACACTTAAGGTTCGGTGACGCTAGGGTTGTAGAGATATGTGTATGCGGAAACCCGAAAGTTGTTCGGAGTCCCGGATGAGATCCCGGACGTCACGAGAGGTTCCGGAATGGTCCGAAGGTGAAGAATTATATATAGGAAGTCAAGTTTCGGCCACCGGGAAAGTTTCGGGGGTTACCGGTATTGTACCGGGACCACC
This sequence comes from Triticum aestivum, assembly GCF_018294505.1. Classification (NCBI taxonomy): domain Eukaryota; kingdom Viridiplantae; phylum Streptophyta; class Magnoliopsida; order Poales; family Poaceae; genus Triticum; species Triticum aestivum. The sequence goes on from NC_057802.1 coordinate 500,813,937, forward strand.
GGAAGGGTCCCGGGGGTCCACCGGGTGGGGCCACCTATCCCGGAGGGCCCCGTGGGCTGAAAGTGGAAGGGAACCAGCCCTTAGTGGGCTGGGGCGCCCCCCTTGGGCCTCCCCCCATGCGCCTAGGGTTGGGAACCCTAGGGTGGGGGGCTTCCCCCTTGCCTTGGGGGGCAAGGCAACCCCTTCCCCCCTTTGGCCGCCGCCCCCCCATGAGATCCCATCTCTAGGGCCGGCGCCCCCCCAGGGGGCCTATATAAAGGGGGGAGGGCAGCATCCTACAGCCTTGGGCGCCTCCCTCCTCCCCTGCAACACCTCTCTCTCTCTCCCGCAGAAGCTCGGCGAAGCCCTGCCGGAGACCCGCTACATCCACCACCACGCCGTCGTGCAGTTGGATCTCCATCAACCTCTCCTTCCCCCTTGCTGGATCAAGAAGGAGGAGACGTCGCTGCACCGTACGTGTGTTGAACGCGGAGGTGCCGTCCGTTCGGCACTCGGTCATCGGTGATTTGGATCACAGCGAGTACGACTCCGTCATCCACGTTCATTGGAACGCTTCCGCTCGCGATCTACAAGGGTATGTAGATGCACTCCCTTCCCCTCGTTGCTAGTACACTCCATAGATGCATCTTGGTGAGCGTAGGAAAATTTTAAATTATGCTACGATTCCCAACAGTGGCATCATGAGCCAGGCCTATGCGTAGTTACTATGCACGAGTAGAACACAAAGCAGTTGTGGGCGTTGAGTTTGCCAATTCTTATTGCCGCTACTAGTCTTTTCTTGTTTCGGCGGCATTGTAGGATGAAGCGGCCCGGACCGACCTTACACGTACGCTTACGTGAGACAGGTTCCACCGATTGACATGCACTAGTTGCATAAGGTGGCTAGCGGGTGTCTGTCTCTCCTACTTTAGTCGGAACGGATTCGATGAAAAGGGTCCTTATGAAGGGTAAATAGAAATTAGCAAATCACGTTGTGGTCATACGTAGGTAAGAAAACGTTCTTGCTAGAAACCTACAAACCACGTAAAAACTTGCAACAACAATTAGAGGACGTCTAACTTGTTTTTGCAGCAAGTGCTATGTGATGTGATATGGCCAGAAGATGTGATGAATGATATATGTGATGTATGAGATTGATCATATTCTTGTAATAGGAATCACGACTTGCATGTCGATGAGTATGACAACCGGCAGGAGCCATAGGAGTTGTCTTTATTATTTTGCATGACCTGCGTGTCATTGAATAACGCCATGTAAATTACTTTACTTTGTTGCTAAACGCGTTAGCCATAGAAGTAGAAGTAATCGTTGGCGTGACGACTTCATGAAGACACAATGATGGAGATCATGATGATGGAGATCATGGTGTCATGCCGGTGACGAAGATGATCATGGTGCCCCGAAGATGGAGATCAAAGGAGCATAATGATATTGGCCATATCATGTCACTATTTGATTGCATGTGATGTTTATCATGTTTTTGCATCTTATTTGCTTAGAACGACGGTAGTAAGTAAGATGATCCCTTATAATAATTTCAAGAAAGTGTTCACCCTAACTGTGCACCGTTGCGAAGGTTCGTTGTTTCGAAGCACCACGTGATGATCGGGTGTGATAGATTCTAACGTTCGAATACAACGGGTGTTGACGAGCCTAGCATGTACAGACATGGCCTCGGAACACACGCAATACACTTAGGTTGACTTGACGAGCCTAGCATGTACAGACATGGCCTCGGAACACGGAGGACCGAAAGGTCGAGCATGAGTCGTATAGAAGATACGATCAACATGGAGATGTTCACCGATCTTGACTAGTCTGTCTCACGTGATGATCGGACACGGCCTAGTTAAACTCGGATCATGTTTCACTTAGATGACGAGAGGGATGTCTATCTGAGTGGGAGTTCATTGAATAATTTGATTAGATGAACTTAATTATCATGAACTTAGTCTAAAATCTTTACACTATGTCTTGTAGATCAAATGGCCAATGTTGTCCTCAATTTCAACGCGTTCCTAGAGAAAACCAAGCTGAAAGATGATGGCAGCAACTATACGGACTCGGTCCGGAACCTGAGGATCATCCTCATAGTAGCCAAGAAAGATTATGTCTTAGAAGCACCGCTAGGTGATGCACCAATCCCACAGAACCAAGACGTTATGAACGCTTGGCAGCAGCGTGCTGATGATTACTCCCTCGTTCAGTGCGGCATGCTTTACAGCCTAGAACCGGGTCTCCAAAAGCGTTTTGAGAAACATGGAGCATATGAGATGTTCGAGGAGCTGAAATTGGTTTTCCAAGCTCATGCCCGGGTCGAGAGATATGATGTCTCCGGCAAGTTCTTCAGTTGTAAAATGGAGGAGAACAGTTCTGTTAGTGAGCACATACTCAGAATGTCTGGGTTGCATAACCACTTGTCTCAGCTGGGAGTTAATCTCTCGGATGACGCGGTCATTGACAGAATCCTCCAGTCGCTTCCACCAAGCTACAAGAGCTTTGTGATGAACTACAATATGCAGGGGATGGAAAAGACCATTCCTGAGGTATATTCAATGCTGAAATCAGCGGAGGTGGAGATCAGAAAAGAACATCAAGTGTTGATGGTGAATAAAACCACTAAGTTCAAGAAGGGCAAGGGTAAGAAGAACTTCAAGAAGGACGGCAAGGGAGTTGCCGCGCCCGGTAAACCAGTTACCGGGAAGAAGTCAAAGAATGGACCCAAGCCCGAGACTGAGTGCTTTTATTGCAAGGGAAGTGGTCACTGGAAGCGGAACTGCCCCAAATACTTAGCGGACAAGAAGAAGGCCGGCAACACCAAAGGTATATGTGATATACATGTAATTGATGTGTACCTTACCAGTACTCGTAGTAGCTCCTGGGTATTTGATACCGGTGCGGTTGCTCATATTTGTAACTCAAAACAGGAACTACGGAATAAACGGAGACTGGCGAAGGACGAGGTGACGATGCGCGTCGGGAATGGTTCCAAGGTCGATGTGATCGCCGTCGGCACGCTACCTCTGCATCTACCCACGGGATTAGTTTTAAACCTCAATAATTGTTATTTAGTGCCAGCTTTGAGCATGAACATTGTATCTGGATCTCGTTTAATTCGAGATGGCTACTCATTTAAATCCGAGAATAATGGTTGTTCTATTTATTTGAGAGATATGTTTTATGGTCATGCCCCGCTGGTCAATGGTTTATTTTTGATGAATCTCGAACGTGATGTTACACATGTTCATAGTGTGAATACCAAAAGATGTAAAGTTGATAACGATAGTCCCACATACTTGTGGCACTGCCGCCTTGGTCACATTGGTGTCAAGCGCATGAAGAAGCTCCATGCAGATGGACTTTTGGAGTCTCTTGATTACGAATCATTTGACACGTGCGAACCATGCCTCATGGGTAAGATGACCAAGACTCCGTTCTCCGGAACAATGGAGCGAGCAACCAACTTATTGGAAATCATACATACCGATGTGTGCGGTCCAATGAGTGTTGAGGCTCGCGGAGGATATCGTTATGTTCTCACTCTCACTGATGATTTAAGTAGATATGGGTATGTCTACCTAATGAAACACAAGTCTGAAACCTTTGAAAAGTTCAAGGAATTTCAGAGTGAAGTTGAGAATCAACGTGACAGGAAAATAAAATTCTACGATCAGATCGTGAGGAGAATATTTAAGTCACGAGTTTGGTGCACACTTAAAGGAAATGTGGAATAGTTTCACAACTCACGCCACCTGGAACACCTCAGAGAAATGGTTGGTGTCCGAACGTCGTAATCGCACTTATTGGATATGGTGCGATCTATGATGTCTCTTACGATTTACCGCTCTCATTTTGGGCTATGCTTTAGAGACTGCCGCATTCACTTTAAATAGGGCTCCGTCGAAATCGTTGAGACGACACCGTATGAATTATGGTTTGGGAAGAAACCTAAGTGTCGTTTCTTAAAAGTTTGGGATGCGATGCTTATGTAAGAAACTTCAACCTGAAAGCTCGAACCCAAGTCGGAAAAGCGTTTCATAGGATACCTAAGGAAACTATTGGGTATACCTTCTACCTCAGAATCCGAGGCAAGATCTTCGTTGCCAAGAACGGGGTCCTTTCTAGAGAAGGAGTTTCTCTCGAAGAATTGAGTGGGAGGAAAGTGGAACTTGATGAGGTGATAGTCACCCCTTCCGAACCGGAAAGTAGCGCAGCGCGGGAAATGTTCCTGTGGTGCCTACACCGACTGGGGAGGAAGTTAATGATGATGATCATGAAGCTTCAGATCAAGTTACTGAACTTCGTAGGTCCACAAGGACACGTTCCGCACCAGAGTGGTACGGCAACCCTGTCCTGGAAATCATGTTGTTAGACAACGGTGAACCTTCAAACTATGAAGAAGCGATGGCGGGCCCGGATTCCGACAAATGGCTGGAAGCCATGAAATCCGAGATAGAATCCATGTATGAAAACAAAGTATGGACTTTGACTGACTTGCCCGATGAGCGGCGAGCCATAGAAAACAAATGGATCTTTAAGAAGAAGACGGACGCGGGTGTAATGCGACCATCTACAAAGCCTGACTTGTCACTAAGGTTATCGACAAGTTCAAGGGGTTGACTACGATGAGACTTTCTCACCCGTAGCGAAGCTTAAGTCCGTCCGAATCATGTTAGCAATTGCCGCATTTTATGATTATGAAATTTGGCAAATGGATGTTAAAGACTGCATTCCTGAATGGATTTCTGAAGAAGAGTTGTATATGATGCAACCTAAAGGTTTTATCGATCCAAAGGTGCTATCAAAGTGGTGCAAGCTCCAGCGATCTATCTATGGACTGGTGCAAGCATCTCGGAGTTGGAATAAACGTTTTGATAGTGTGATCAAAGCATATGGTTTTATACAGACTTTTGGAGAAGCCTGTTATTTACAAGAAAGTGAGTGGGAGCTCTGTAGCATTTCTAATATTATATGTGGATGACATATTGTTGATTGGAAATGATATAGAATTTCTGGATAGCATAAAAGGATATTTGAATAAGAGGTTTTCAATGAAAGACCTCGGTGAAGCTGCTTATATATTGGGCATCAAGATCTATAGAGATAGATCAAGACGCTTAATTGGACTTTCACAAAGCACATACCTTGATAAAGTTTTGAAGAAGTTCAAAATGGATCAAGCAAAGAAAGGGTTCTTGCCTGTGTTACAAGGTGTGATGTTGAGTCAGACTCAATGCCCGACCACTGCAGAAGATAGAGAGAAAATGAAAGGTGTTCCCTATGCTTCAGCCATAGGCTCTATCATGTATGCAATGTTGTGTACCAGACCTGATGTGTGCCTTGCTATAAGTTTAGCAGGGAGGTACCAAAGTAATCCAGGAGTGGATCACTGGACAGCGGTCAAGAACATCCTGAAATACCTGAAAAGGACTAAGGATATGTTTCTCGTTTATGGAGGTGACAAAGAGCTCGTCGTAAATGGTTACGTCGATGCAAGCTTTGACACTGATCCGGATGACTCTAAGTCACAAACCGGATACGTGTTTATATTGAACGGTGGAGCTATGAGTTGGTGCAGTTCTAAGCAAAGCGTCGTGGCGGGATCTACGTGTGAAGCGGAGTACATAGCTGCTTCGGAAGCAGCAAATGAAGCAGTCTGGATGAAGGAGTTCATTACCGACCTAGGGGTGATTCCCAATGCGTCGGGCCCGATGACTCTCTTCTGTGACAACACTGGAGCTATTGCCCTTGCGAAGGAGCCCAGGTTCACAGGAAGACCAGGCATATCAAGCGTCACTTCAACTCCATTCGTGAAAGTGTTCAAAATGGAGACATAGATATTTGTAAAGTACATACGGACCTGAATGTAGCAGATCCGTTGACTAAACCTCTCCCTAGGGCAAAACATGATCAACACCAGGACGCAATGGGTGTTCGATTCATCACAATGTAACTAGATTATTGACTCTAGTGCAAGTGGGAGACTGTTGGAAATATGCCCTAGAGGCAATAATAAATGGTTATTATTATATTTCTTTGTTCATGATAATTGTCTATTATTCATGCTATAATTGTATTGTCCGGAAATCGTAATACATGTGTGAATACATAGACCACAACGTGTCCCTAGTAAGCCTCTAGTTGACTAGCTCATTGATCAACAGATAGTCATGGTTTCCTGACTATGGACATTGGATGTCATTGATAACGGGATCACATCATCAGGAGAATGATGTGATGGACAAGACCCAATCCTAAGCATAGCATAAAAGATCGTGTAGTTTCGTTTGCTAGAGCTTTTCCAATGTCAAGTATCTTTTCCTTAGACCATGAGATCGTGCAACTCCCGGATACCGTAGGAGTGCTTTGGCTGTGCCAAACGTCACAACGTAACTGGGTGACTATAAAGGTGCACTACGGGTATCTCCGAAAGTGTCTGTTGGGTTGGCACGGATTGAGACTGGGATTTGTCACTCCGTGTGACGTAGAGGTATCTCTGGCCCACTCGGTAATGCATCATCATAATGAGCTCTATGTGACTAAGGCGTTAGTCACGGGATCATGCATTGCGGTACGAGTAAAGAGACTTGCCGGTAACGAGATTGAACAAGGTATTGGGATACCGACGATCGAATCTCGGGCAAGTAACATACCGATTGACAAAGGGAATTGCATACGGGATTGATTGAATCCTCGACACCGTGGTTCATCCGATGAGATCATCGTGGAACATGTGGGAGCCAACATGGGTATCCAGATCCCGCTGTTGGTTATTGACCGGAGAGGCGTCTCGGTCATGTCTGCATGTCTCCCGAACCCGTAGGGTCTACACACTTAAGGTTCGGTGACGCTAGGGTTGTAGAGATATGTGTATGCGGAAACCCGAAAGTTGTTCGGAGTCCCGGATGAGATCCCGGATGTCACGAGATGTTCCGGAATGGTCCGGAGGTGAAGAATTATATATAGGAAGTCAAGTTTCGGCCACCTGGAAAGTTTCGGGGGTTACCGGTATTGTACCGGGACCACCGGAAGGGTCCCGGGGGTCCACCGGGTGGGGCCACCTGTAACACCCCGAGAATCATGCTACAGTAACTCTCTGAGATTAAGCTAATCATGTTGCTAAACAGGGCTTGATCACATTTGAATCACATTCCTTTTCAAACTCCTAATTCAAACTTCAATTAAATTAAAGTGGAAAATAAAAGTTTAAACAAAAATGTTCGGTGGTGCCAAATAATACACTGGTAATTATGGTGGAGAAAACACATTTTTATAAAATACCTAAATACTTTTAAATGAAATAAAACAGAAAAGAAAATAAACAAATAAAAAAAAACAGAAAACAGAACAGACAGAAAAAGAAAAAAAGGGAAGGCCCTCCCCCCCACTGGACCTGGCCCAACTGGGCCGACCCCCGGCCCAGCGGCCAGCCCACCTCTCCCCTCGCCCCCTCCCTGTTCCCCCGACCGGGGTCGGAACAGGGGCCGTCCCCGCCGCACCCCCTCGCCGGCGACGGGGAGGATAAGGGCGCCAGCACCCCCGCCCTCCTCGGGCCTCTCTCCCACTCGCCCCGCTCTCCCTCGGCCTCCGCGCCTCCTCTTCCCCCCCAGATCCGCGCCGCTCTCTTCTCCCCCACGCCCGACGCGCTCGCCGCCGTTCCCGTCGTTCCACGGCCACCGTGCCCCAATCGCCACCTCGCCGTGTCATACGCCGTCGCCGCCCTCGACTACACCACCTCCGCCTCTCCGTTGAAGCTCGGAGCCACTGCAACGGCCTCCCCGAGCTCGTCTTCAACTTCGGACGCCGGCGACCCCCTTCTTCCCCGGCGCCGACCTGCTGCTCCTAAGCTCTCACCGGCCTCCGTGTGCCGCGCGGTGAGCCTCTTCCCCCTCCTCCCCTGTCCTTTCTCTCTCGCGCGCCCCCTAGCTTCTTCCCCGCGCGCGCCCGAACGCCGCGCCGCGGAGCTCGCCGCCGGCGGGTCTCCGGTGACCTTTGGTCACGGGCTCAAGCCCGTTGCACTCCCCACCGCGTAGATGCCCCAGCCCCTCCGCTTGCTCAGCCGCCGTAGCCCGTTTCCGTCGGGCACCCGTGCGCGCCGCCGCCTCCGCCGCTCGCCGGCGCCGATTCCGGCCAAGTCCGGCGAAGCCCCGGCCACCCCTGGATGCGGCGCTGCGAGCCCTTTCGAATGGGCCTAGCCCCGCTCCTCCCCGAGCCCCGTAGCGCGATTCCGGCCAACTCCGGCGAGGGCCGCCGCTGTTTGGTCGCCGGAGTTGCTCCGGCGCCGGCCGCCGACGTGGCTGGCCTGGGGCCCCCCAGTGCCACTGCCAGTGGGCCCCGTGGGCCCCGTTGACTGGGTTGACCCAGTCAACTGCTGACTGGGCAGGCCCAGCCACTGACATGCGGGCCCCGCCGCAAAATTAAAAAAAAAAGAAAAAGAAAAATGTTTTATAAATAAAAATAATTAATTAACTAATCACTCACTGACATGGGGCCCTCTAATTAACTGTTAGTTAGTTTAAATTAATATTAACTAACAGAGGCTGACATGTGGGTCCCACTGGACCCACCTGTCTGGTTTGACTGGTCAGCCGACTGTTGACCTGCTGACGTCAGCATTGCCTCATGCTGACGTCATAATTCATTTTTGCTTAATTAAATAATTCCAGAAATTCAAATAAACTTTGAAAATTCATATCTTTTAAACCGTAACTCGGATGAAAATGTTTTCTATATGAAAGTTGCTCAGAACGACGAGACGAATCCGAATACGCAGTCCGTTCGTCCACCACACCTCCCTAACCTATCGAACTAGCAACTTTCCCCCTCCGGTCCGTCTGTCCGAAAACGCGAAACATCGGGAATACCTCCCGGATGTTCCCCCCCTTCGCCGGTACCACCTACTGTCGCGTTAGGACACACCTAGCACCGCTCATTGTCATGTCACGCATCGTCATGCTTATGTTTGCATTGTATTTACTGTTTCTTCCCCCTCTTCTCTCCGGTAGACTACGAGACCGACACTGCTGCTGCCCAGTTCGACTACGGAGTTGACGACCCCTCCTACTTGCCAGAGCAACCAGGCAAGCCCCCCCCCTTGATCACCAGATATCGCCTATTCTTCTCTATACTGCTTGCATTAGAGTAGTGTAGCATGTTACTGCTTTTCGATATCCTATCCTGATGCATAGCCTATCCTTGCTACTACTGTTGATACCTTTACCTGCAATCCTACATGCTTAGTATAGGATGCTAGATTTCCATCAGTGGCCCTACATTCTTGTCCGTCTGCTGTGCTATACTATCGGGCCGTGATCACCTGGGCGGTGATCACGGGTATATACTTATATACTATATACATGACACATGTGATGACTAAAGTCGGGTCGGCTCGTAGGAGTACCCGCAAGTGGATCTTTGTGGCGGAGCGACAGGGCAGGTTGAGACCGCCTAGGTGAGAGGTGGGCCTGGCCCTGGTCGGCGTTCGCGGATACTTAACACGCTTAACGAGATCTTGGTATTTGATCTGAGTCTGGCCATTTGGTCTATACGCACTAACCATCTACGCGGGAGTAGTTATGGGTATCCCGGCGTCGTGGTATCAGCCGAAGCCTTCTTGACGTCAGCGACTGAGTGGCGCGCGCCGGATTGGACTGGAACGCCACTAGGCTAGGTCTGCTTCCGGCCGCGTACGCAACGTGCAGGTGTGCATAGGGCGATGGGCCCAGACCCCTGCGCGCATAGGGTTAGACCGGCGTGCTGACCTCTCTGTTGTGCTTAGGTGGGGCTGCGACGCGTTGATCTTACGAGGCCGGGCATGACCCAGAAAAGTGTGTCCGGCCAAATGGGATCGAGCGTGTTGGGTTATGTGGTGCACCCCTGCAGGGAAGTTTATCTATTCGAATAGCCGTGTCCCTCGGTAAAAGGACGACCCGGAGTTGTACCTTGACCTTATGACAACTAGAACTGGATACTGAATAAAATACACCCTTCCAAGTGCCAGATACAACCCGGTGATCGCTCTCTAACAGGGCGACGAGGAGGGGATCGCCGGGTAGGATTATGCTATGCGATGCTACTTGGAGGACTTCAATCTACTCTCTTCTACATGCTGCAAGATGGAGATGGCCAGAAGCGTAGTCTTCGACAGGACTAGCTATCCCCCTTTTATTCTGGCATTCTGCAGTTCAGTCCACTGATATGCCCCTTTACACATATACCCATGCATATGTAGTGTAGCTCCTTGCTTGCGAGTACTTTGGATGAGTACTCACGGTTGCTTCTCTCCCTCTTTTCCCCCTTTCCTTTCTATCTGGTTGTCGCAACCAGATGCTGGAGTCCAGGAGCCAGACGCCACCGTCGACGACGACACCTACGACACTGGAGGTGCCTACTACTACGTGCAGGCCGCTGACGACGACCAGGAGTAGTTAGGAGGATCCCAGGCAGGAGGCCTGCGCCTCGTTCGATCTGTATCCCAGTTTGTGCTAGCCTTCTTAAGGCAAACTTGTTTAACTTATGTCTGTACTCAGATATTGTTGCTTCCGCTGACTCGTCTGTGATCGAGCACTTGTATTCGAGCCCTCGAGGCCCCTGGCTTGTATTATGATGCTTGTATGACTTATTTATGTTTTAGAGTTGTGTTGTGATATCTTCCCGTGAGTCCCTGATCTTGATCGTACACATTTGCGTGCATGATTAGTGTACGGTCAAATCGGGGGCGTCACAAGTTGGTATCAGAGCCGACTGCCTGTAGGAATCCCCCTTTCCACACTCCTTGGCCGAAGTCGAGTCTAGACATTACAAAACTTTTACTAACATGGCTGTGTGTCTTACGGGCCCACGTCGCCATTGGGTGGTACTAGGATCTTTTACTCCTCGACCTTTACTCTGGGACTCTGAACTCTCTTCTACTCGGGTTAAACGAATTTACTAACTCTAACACTAGGATCCCGTGACCGCATTCACCCCAAAGTTGGATAAGCCATAGTTGTTTCTTAGAATAGTATTTTGAACAATTCACACACTGTCATTTGACTCCTTTGAAACGTCTTTGCTTTCAGATGGAACCCACGAGGCAGGTCGTGCGCCACACGACGGCCATTGGTGCCTCGGGATCACCTGCGGTGCTAGCTGAGATGATGACCTATCTGGGTTATCGCTGGCACCCTGAGTACACCGTCTACGAGGAGTACCAGGACTTTAACCAGGAGCAGTACCGTGCCATCGTCCACCTCTACTCTCGGGAGTATGACTCCACTACTGTGCTGCACACCGCACATGGTGTTGGTGTGACCATCGATATGGCTGTCCACGATGCTGCCTATGCTGCTCTGACACGTCTTCGTGGAGAGTATCGGGAGTTGGACACCTCCCCTTTCAGGCACATTGCTATCGCATCTGATGTTGGTGCGGAGGGATACTATACTGCTGCCTACTCCACTGTCACCCGAGAGCCCTTCTACCATCAGCACCTGGTTCTGCATGCTGATGGGCTGGATCGAGCTAACCGAGCTCTTCGCCACGAGATGTACACCACCCGTCAGCACCTTTACCGTGCTCTGACGCTGCTGCACCCCTTTGTCCGATCTGGACAGGTACCGCGTACTGCGATCTACCCAGCCAGGACCGTGATGCCCCACGGTGTCGGTTGGCCAGAGGTGGGAGGCTACTCTCCCGCACTTGGTCCTCTTCTGCCACCTGAGCGTCGGGCTCTACACCTGAGTATCCGCGGCCCCCAGTCTGCTGACGTGGAGGGCTATCCGTTGCCTCACTACCAGCTGTCGGGCTACGATTACCTCCACAGTACCTCTTGGGACTGATGTAGGCTTGCTTGTAGTGTTAGATGCATTCGCCGCGAGCCTGTGTGCCGCCTATGATGTTTTAGTCTATGTACTGAACTCTATGTACTGAACTCTATGCATGACCCCTTTTGTAAGTTATGCCGACTACTATGTAGTAGCTATCGTGCTCCTTTCATTATGCATGTTTCATCATGAATGATTCTTGTCTTTGCAAATTTTCTCAATGCTGAACTACCCCTGTTATATATTAGCAGGATGGTTAGACCAGGTGGTCGTGGTCGTGGTGGCGATGCCCCACCACCACCTGAGTACATGGCTGGTATGATCCAACAGTTTGAACTGAACCGCCAATTCATGGAAAATATGATGGCTCAGTTTCCTCGCCCCAATATGAACCAGCAGCCAGCCCAAGTGACTCTTCAAGATTTCATACGCCTCAACCCAACCATCTACCGCAGCTCAACTCAGCCTCTGGATGCTGATGACTGGCTCCGTGACATCACCTATGAGATGGAGTCTGCTGATGTAGCCCCTGCCAGCTATGTCACCTTTGCTTCCTTCTTCTTGAAGGGACCCGCAGCTCAATGGTGGGACAGCCACAGGCGTACTCTGCCAGCTGGAACAATCATCACATGGCCAGACTTCCAAGCAGCTTTCCGTGCCCGCTTCATTCCTCAGGGAGTCATGGACCGGAAGAAGCGTGAGTTCCGCAACCTCACCCAAGGCAACAAAACTGTCGAAGCTTATCAGCGGGAGTTTCTGGACTTGTCCCGCTATGCTGAAGAAGACATTGCAACTGATGCACGCAGACAGGAGAAGTTCCGTGATGGCCTTCAAGCTGACATCAAGCTCGCACTTCTAGTGCATGACTTTGCTGATTTCGCCACCTTGGTGAACAAGGCCATCAATGTCGAAACTGGTCTGCAGGAATACCAGAGCTCTCACAGGCGCAACCGTGACACGGGCTCATCTTCGGGCTCGCCCTCACAGAAGCGTAAGATATGGATCCCGAACAGCATGTACCGTCCAAATGCATCTGCCCCAAGGCAGACCTATGCTGCACCTCGTCTGCCTCCACCACCATCTAGGCAGTCAAGACTTCCAGCTCCACCATCCCAAGCTCCTGTTCCCACTCCGAATAATGGCTTGTGCTTCAGGTGTGGTCAACCAGGACACCGTGCTAGAGAATGCAACCAGAACCAGAATCAACTGGCCCTTCCAGCAACTGGCCGTGGTAACAATCAGCCCCGCAACAACAATGCTAAGTCTTATGGTCGTGCTCATGCCAACCACGTTGATCTCAACGAAGCTCAAGACCAGCCTGCTACTGTGATGGGTACACTCCTCGTAAATTCAGTACCAGCATCCGTTTTATTTGATACAGGTGCATCGCATTCATTCATGTCAGAAGATTTTGCATACAAGCACGACGTTAAATGTGAGGAGATGAACACCTCGGTATTGGTCAAAACCCCCGTGGGACAGTGTCAAACCTCCTTGGTTGGCATCGATGTCCCCGTGGAAATCGAAGGGCTGGAATTCTATGCCTCTCCCATTATCCTGAAGTCGTCTAACATCGACCTCATTTTGGGTATGGATTGGTTGAAAGCGCATACTGCTTCTATAGTTTGCGCCACTAAAACCGTCCATCTGCTACACCCTTCAGATGAAATAGTTGCTTACCAAGCTCATCTGGTGCAAAATGCCGAGGCAAGGCTCTATGCATTGAATGCATTGAACGCTGCACCACTCGAGGGCATTGAAAACATTCCCGTCGTGCGTGAATTCCTCGACGTCTTCCCTGAAGAACTTCCAGGGATTCCCCCTGCTAGAGCTGTCGAATTCATCATCGACTTGAAACCAGGCACCACTCCTATAGCCAAGCGACCCTACAAAATGCCGCCGCATGAACTCCTTGAGCTTAAGGAGGAAATCGACAAATCTCTTCGCAAGGGATTCATTCGCCCAAGTTGCTCTCCTTGGGGAGCACCTTCTCTCTTTGTCAAGAAGAAGGATGGGACAAACCGGTTAGTTCAAGACTACCGTCCTATAAACCAAGCTACCATCCAGAATAAATACCCCCTTCCTCGGATCAATGATCTGTATGATCAACTGGCGGGTTCGTCAGTGTTCTCTAAGCTCGACTTGAGGTTGGGCTACCACCAGATCCGTGTTCGAGAAGAGGATATCCCAAAGACCGCCTTCGTGACTCGCTATGGTTCATACGAGTACACCGTCATGTCTTTCGGTTTAACCAATGCTCCAGCCACCTTCTCTCGTCTGATGAACTATATATTCATGGATTACCTCGACAAGTTCGTCGTGGTTTATCTGGATGATATCCTGGTATTTTCCAAGAACGAAGTAGAACATGCCGAACATCTTCGACTTGTGCTGGAGAAGCTACGAGAGCATCAACTATATGCCAAGTTCTCCAAATGTGAATTCTGGCTACCCGAAGTAACCTATCTCGGGCATGTCATCTCTAAGGATGGTATTGCCGTCAACCCTGAACGAGTTCAGGCTATTCTTGATTGGACTCCTCCCAAGAACGTTAAGAAAGTCAGAAGTTTTCTCGGTCTCGCCAGCTATTGCCGTCGATTCGTCGAGAACTTCTCTAAGATCGCCAGGCCTCTGACTAACCTGTTGCATAAGGGTGTCAAGTTCCAATGGACAGACAAATGTCAGGAAAGTTTCCAAGCACTCAAAGACAAGTTGACTTCCGCTCCAGTTCTAGCTCCACCTGATACTAAGAAGGACTTTGTCATTTACTGCGACGCTTCCCGTCAAGGATTAGGCTGTGTCCTAATGCAAGACCGCAAAGTGATTGCTTATGCCTCTCGGCAATTGCGCCCTCACGAAGAGAACTACCCAGTTCACGACCTCGAACTTGCTGCTGTCATTCATGCGCTGAAGCAGTGGCGACATTACCTTCTCGGTAATCGTTGCGAGATCTTCACTGACCACCAAAGTCTGAAGTATCTGTTTACTCAGCCAGATCTGAACCTCTGTCAACAGAGATGGATGGAGCTTGTTGCAGACTTTGACTTGGGTATTTCCTATACGCCAGGCAAGGCTAATGTAATGGCTGATGCCTTGAGCCGCAAGTCTTACTGCAACCACCTCCAGGTTCATAAAGTTCAGCCCTCGCTTGTTGAAGAATTCAGGAAGCTGAACCTCCATATTGTTCCTCCGGGTGCACTCGCTCCCCCTCCTAAGGAGTTTGGCAAGGTGAACCTCCACGTTGTTACCCAGGGTTCCCTCAATACCCTAGTTGCTAAACCAGATCTCGTGGATAGCATCAAAAGGCTACAGAAGTATGACTCTGAAGCCCACAAGATTAAGCGCTACCTCGCAGAAGGAAAGCCCTCATTCTTCACCATTGCTGAAGATGGCACCCTATACTTCAAGGGCCGCCTAGTGGTGCCATGTGCAGAGAAAAACCTGGATATGACCCAGGAAGTTATGAAAGAAGCTCATGATACACCTCTGTGTATCCATCCTGGTAGTACAAAGATGTACCAAGACATCCGTCAGAGATTCTGGTGGTCTAATATGAAGCAAGCCATTGCTCGTTATGTTGCTGAGTGTGACGTTTGCCGTCGTATCAAAGCAGAACATCAAAGGCCTGCTGGAACTCTGCAACCTATCTCTATTCCCGAATGGAAATGGGACCATGTTGAGATGGACTTCGTCACTGGATTTCCCAAATCACAGAAAGGTAATGATGCTATTCTTGTCGTCATTGACCGACTTTCCAAAGTTGCACATTTTCTGGCAGTCAAAGAAACGATCACTGCTAGCCAGTTGGCAACGCTCTATATGTCCAGGATTGTTTCACTCCACGGTATTCCATTGGTTATCAGCTCAGACCGTGGCAGCTTATTCACTTCAAGATTCTGGGCAAGTTTCCAAGAAGCTATGGGAACTCATCTGTCATTCAGTACTGCGTTTCATCCTCAATCGCAAGGGCAAGTTGAACGCGTCAACCAAGTTCTCGAAGACATGCTTCGAGCTTGTGTTATTTCCTTCGGCAAGAAATGGGAGGAATCTCTCCCGTATGCTGAGTTCTCTTATAATAATAGCTATCAAGCTAGTCTGAAGATGGCCCCCTTCGAAGTGTTATATGGACGAAAGTGTCGAACCCCTCTGAACTGGTCAGAAACTGGGGAACGTCCACTCTTCGGTCCGGATATTATCCAAGATGCCGAAGAACAAGTCCGCATTATTCGTGAGAATCTCAAGACTGCTCAGTCACGTCAGAAGAGTCAGTATGACCGTCATCATAAAGACATGGTCTATCAACCTGGCGAAAAGGCTTATCTTCGAGTCACACCTATGAAGGGTGCTCACCGCTTCGGGATCAAGGGCAAACTAGCTCCTCGCTATATTGGCCCATTCACTATTCTCGAAAGGCGTGGAAAAGTGGCATACCAACTGGAGCTACCGCCGAACCTTTCTCAGGTTCACGATGTGTTCCATGTGTCACAGCTCCGCCGTTGCTTCAAGGACCCAATCCGAGCTGTGGATCATGAAGTGCTCGAATTGCAGCAAGACCTCTCCTATAAGGAGCATCCGGTCCGCATTCTCGACCAAGCTGAACGCCGCACACGTCAGAAGGCGATCAAGTTTCTCAAAGTCCAGTGGTCGCACCATTCTGAAGATGAGGCCACTTGGGAACGAGAGGATCGTCTGCGCGAAGAATACCCCGCACTGTTTCCTTCTACCTCCTAAATCTCGGGACGAGATTTCTTCTAGTGGAGGAGATTTGTAACACCCCGAGAATCATGCTACAGTAACTCTCTGAGATTAAGCTAATCATGTTGCTAAACAGGGCTTGATCACATTTGAATCACATTCCTTTTCAAACTCCTAATTCAAACTTCAATTAAAATTAAAGTGGAAAATAAAAGTTTTCAAAAAATTTGAACAAAAATGTTCGGTGGTTGCCAAATAATACACTGGTAATTATGGTGGAGAAAACACATTTTTATAAAATACCTAAATACTTTTAAATGAAATAAAACAGAAAAGAAAATAAACAAATAAAAAGAAAACAGAAAACAGAACAGACAGGGAAAAAGAAAAAAAGGGGAAGGCCCCTTTCCCCCCCACTGGACCGCTGGCCCAACTGGGCCGACCCCCGGCCCAGCCGGCCAGCCCACCTCTCCCGCTCGCCCCCTCCCCTGTTCCCCCGACCGGGGTCGGAACAGGG